>NC_068947.1:23806810-23918846 GCF_026419915.1 Harpia harpyja | reverse complement strand
TCCGGCTCCTTCACCCCACAAGAAGGGCCCAGCCCTGAAAGCTCTTGCTGCTCTTCATGGTGCCTTGGCGCCCTAATCTACAGGCAGAACAGCAGTGGGGATCTGTGCTTTCCCAGAGACGCAACATCTCATGGCGCTCGCCGCGGCAGAGCCCTCTTGCCGAGAAGGCAAACGTTCCGGCCTCCCTTCTCCCACAAGGAGGGCCCAGCCCTGAAAGCTCTTGCTGCTCTTCACGGTGCCTTGCCGCCCTATCTACAGGCACAGCAGCAGTGGGGATCTGTGCTTTCCCAGAGACGCAACATCTCATGGCGCTCGGGCCGCGGCAGAGCCTCTTGCCGAGAAGGCAAACGTCCGGCTCCTTCTCCCACAAGGAAGGGCCCAGCCCTGAAAGCTCTTGCTGCTCTTCACGCTGCCTTGGCGCCCTATCTACAGGCACAGCAGCAGTGGGGATCTGTGCTTTCCCAGAGATGCAACATCTCATGGCGCTCGGCCGCGGCAGAGCCTCTTGCCGAGAAGGCAAACGTCTGGCTCCTTCTCCCACAAGGAAGGGCCCAGCCCTGAAAGCTCTTGCTGCTCTTCACGGTGCCTTGCCGCCCTATCTACTGGCACAGCAGCAGTGGGGATCTGTGCTTTCCGAGAGATGCTACATCTCATGGTGCTCGGCCGCGGCAGAGCCTCTTGCCGAGAAGGCAAACGTCCGGCTCCTTCTCCCACAAGGAAGGGCCCCAGCCTGAAAGCTCTTGCTGCTCTTCACCTACCCTTGGAACCCTATCTACAGGCATAATAGCAGTGGGGATCTGTGCTTTCCCAGAGACGCAATATCTCATGGCGCTCGGGCCCGCAGCAGAGGCTCTTGCCGAGAAGGCAAACGTCCGGCTCCTTCTCCCACAAGGAAGGGCCCAGCCCTGAAAGCTCTTGCTGCTCTTCATGGTGCCTTGGCACCCTATCCACAGGCACAGCAGCAGTGGGGATCTGTGCTTTCCCAGAGACGCAACATCTCATGGGCGCGCGGCCGCGGCAGAGCCTCTTGCCGAGAAGGCAAACATCCGGCTCCTTCTCCCACAAGGAAGGGCCCAGCCCTGAAAGCTCTTGCTGCTCTTCACGCTGCCTTGGCGCCCTATCTACAGGCACTGCAGCAGTGGGGATCTGTGCTTTCCCAGAGACGCAACATCTCATGGCGCTCGGCCGCGGCAGAGCCTCTTGCCGAGAAGGCAAACGTCCGGCTCCTTCTCCCACAAGGAAGGGCCAGCCCTGAAAGCTCTTGCTGCTCTTCACCTACCCTTGGAACCCTATCTACAGGCATAATAGCAGTGGGGATCTGTGCTTTCCCAGAGACGCAACATCTCATGGCGCTCGGCCGCAGCAGAGGCTCTTGCCGAAAAGGCAAACGTCCGGCTCCTTCACCCACAAGGAAGGGCCCAGCCCTGAAAGCTCTTGCTGCTCTTCACGGTGCCTTGGCGCCCTATCTACAGGCAGAACAGCAGTGGGGATCTGTGCTTTCCCAGAGACGCAACATCTCATGGCGCTCGGCCGCGGCAGAGCCTCTTGCCGAGAAGGCAAACATCCGGCTCCTTCTCCCACAAGGAAGGGCCCAGCCCTGAAAGCTCTTGCTGCTCTTCACGGTGCCTTGGCACCTATCCACAGGCACAGCAGCACTGGGGATCTGTGCTTTCCCAGAGACGCAACATCTCATGGCGCGCGGCCGCGGCAGAGCCTCTTGCCGAGAAGGCAAACGTCCGGCTCCTTCTCCCACAAGGAAGGGCCCAGCCCTGAAAGCTCTTGCTGCTCTTCACCTACCCTTGGAACCCTATCTACAGGCATAATAGCAGTGGGGATCTGTGCTTTCCCAGAGACGCAACATCTCATGGCGCTCGGCCCGCAGCAGAGGCTCTTGCCGAAAAGGCAACGTCCGGCTCCTTCTCCCACAAGGAAGGGCCCAGCCCTGAAAGCTCTTGCTGCTCTTCAAGCTGCCTTGGCGCCCTATCTACAGGCACAGCAGCAGTGGGGATCTGTGCTTTCCCAGAGATGCTACATCTCATGGTGCTCGGCCGCGGCAGAGCCTCTTGCGAGAAGGCAAACGTCCGGCTCCTTCTCCCACAAGGAAGGGCCCAGCCCTGAAAGCTCTTGCTGCTCTTCACCTACCCTTGGAACCCTATCTACAGGCATAATAGCAGTGGGGATCTGTGCTTTCCCAGAGATGCAACATCTCATGGCGCTCGGCCGCAGCAGAGGCTCTTGCCGAGAAGGCAAATGTCCGGCTCCTTCTCCCACAAGGAAGGGCCCAGCCCTGAAAGCTCTTGCTGCTCTTCACGGTGCCTTGGCACCCTATCCACAGGCACAGCAGCAGTGGGGATCTGTGCTTTCCCAGAGATGCAACATCTCATGGCGCGCGGGCCGCGGCAGAGCCTCTTGCCGAGAAGGCAAACGTCCGGCTCCTTCTCCCACAAGGAAGGGCCCAGCCCCTGAAAGCTCTTGCTGCTCTTCACGCTGCCTTGGCGCCCTATCTACAGGCACCTCAGCAGTGGGGATCTGTGCTTTCCCAGAGACGCAACACCTCATGGCGCGCGGCCGCGGCAGAGCCTCTTGCCGAGAAGGCAAACGTCCGGCTCCTTCTCCCACAAGGAAGGGCCCAGCCCTGAAAGCTCTTGCTGCTCTTCACGGTGCCTTGCCGCCCTATCTACAGGCACAGCAGCAGTGGGGATCTGTGCTTTCCCAGAGACGCAACATCTCATGGCGCTCGGCCGCGGCAGAGCCTCTTGCCGAGAAGGCAAACGTCCGGCTCCTTCTCCCACAAGGAAGGGCCCAGCCCTGAAAGCTCTTGCTGCTCTTCACGCTGCCTTGGCGCCCTATCTACAGGCACAATAGCAGTGGGGATCTGTGCTTTCCCAGAGACGCAACATCTCATGGCGCTCGGCCGCGGCAGAGCCTCTTGCCGAGAAGGCAAACGTCCGGCTCCTTCTCCCACAAGGAAGGGCCCAGCCCTGAAAGCTCTTGCTGCTCTTCACGCTGCCTTGGCACCTATCCACAGGCACAGCAGCACTGGGGATCTGTGCTTTCCCAGAGACGCAACATCTCATGGCGTGCGGCACGGCAGAGCCTCTTGCCGAGAAGGCAAACGTCCGGCTCCTTCACCCACAAGGAAGGGCCCAGCCCTGAAAGCTCTTGCTGCTCTTCATGGTGCCTTGGCGCCCTATCTACAGGCAGAACAGCAGTGGGGATCTGTGCTTTCCCAGAGACGCAACATCTCATGGCGCTCGGCCGCGGCAGAGCCTCTTGCCGAGAAGGCAAACGTCCGGCTCCTTCTCCCACAAGGAAGGGCCCCAGCCCTGAAAGCTCTTGCTGCTCTTCACGCTGCCTTGGCGCCCTATCTACAGGCACAGCAGCAGTGGGGATCTGTGCTTTCCCAGAGACGCAACATCTCATGGCGCTCGGCCGCGGCAGAGCCTCTTGCCGAGAAGGCAAACGTCCGGCTCCTTCTCCCACAAGGAAGGCCCAGCCCTGAAAGCTCTTGCTGCTCTTCACGCTGCCTTGGCGCCCTATCTACAGGCACAGCAGCAGTGGGGATCTGTGCTTTCCCAGAGATGCAACATCTCATGGCGCTCGGCCGCGGCAGAGCCTCTTGCCGAGAAGGCAAACGTCCGGCTCCTTCTCCCACAAGGAAGGGCCCAGCCCTGAAAGCTCTTGCTGCTCTTCACGGTGCCTTGCCGCCCTATCTACAGGCACAGCAGCAGTGGGGATCTGTGCTTTCCGAGAGATGCTACATCTCATGGTGCTCGGCCGCGGCAGAGCCTCTTGCCGAGAAGGCAAACGTCCGGCTCCTTCTCCCACAAGGAAGGGCCCAGCCCTGAAAGCTCTTGCTGCTCTTCACCTACCCTTGGAACCCTATCTACAGGCATAATAGCAGTGGGGATCTGTGCTTTCCCAGAGACGCAATATCTCATGGCGCTCGGCCGCAGCAGAGGCTCTTGCCGAGAAGGCAAACGTCCGGCTCCTTCTCCCACAAGGAAGGGCCCAGCCCTGAAAGCTCTTGCTGCTCTTCACCTACCCTTGGAACCCTATCTACAGGCACAGCAGCAGTGGGGATCTCTGCTTTCCCAGAGATGCTACATCTCATGGTGCTCGGCCGCGGCAGAGCCTCTTGCCGAGAAGGCAAACGTCCGGCTCCTTCTCCCACAAGGAAGGGCCCAGCCCTGAAAGCTCTTGCTGCTCTTCACGCTGCCTTGGCGCCCTATCGACAGGCACTGCAGCAGTGGGGATCTGTGCTTTCCCAGAGACGCAACATCTCATGGCGCTCGGCCGCGGCAGAGCCTCTTGCCGAGAAGGCAAACGTCCGGCTCCTTCTCCCACAAGGAAGGGCCCAGCCCTGAAAGCTCTTGCTGCTCTTCACCTACCCTTGGAACCCTATCTACAGGCATAATAGCAGTGGGGATCTGTGCTTTCCCAGAGACGCAACATCTCATGGCGCTCGGCCGCAGCAGAGGCTCTTGCCGAAAAGGCAAACGTCCGGCTCCTTCACCCACAAGGAAGGGCCCAGCCCTGAAAGCTCTTGCTGCTCTTCACGGTGCCTTGGCGCCCTATCTACAGGCAGAACAGCAGTGGGGATCTGTGCTTTCCCAGAGACGCAACATCTCATGGCGCTCGGCCGCGGCAGAGCCTCTTGCCGAGAAGGCAAACATCCGGCTCCTTCTCCCACAAGGAAGGGCCCAGCCCTGAAAGCTCTTGCTGCTCTTCACGCTGCCTTGGCACCTATCCACAGGCACAGCAGCACTGGGGATCTGTGCTTTCCCAGAGACGCAACATCTCATGGCGCGCGGGCCGCGGCAGAGCCTCTTGCCGAGAAGGCAAATGTCCGGCTCCTTCACCCACAAGGAAGGGCCCAGCCCTGAAAGCTCTTGCTGCTCTTCACGGTGCCTTGGCGCACTATCTACAGGCAGAACAGCAGTGGGGATCTGTGCTTTCCCAGAGACGCAACATCTCATGGCGCTCGGCCGCGGCAGAGCCTCTTGCCGAGAAGGCACACATCCGGCTCCTTCTCCCACAAGGAAGGGCCCAGCCCTGAAAGCTCTTGCTGCTCTTCACGCTGCCTTGGCGCCCTATCTACAGGCACTGCAGCAGTGGGGATCTGTGCTTTCCCAGAGACGCAACATCTCATGGCGCTCGGCCGCGGCAGAGCCTCTTGCCGAGAAGGCAAACGTCCGGCTCCTTCTCCCACAAGGAAGGGCCCAGCCCTGAAAGCTCTTGCTGCTCTTCACCTACCCTTGGAACCCTATCTACAGGCATAATAGCAGTGGGGATCTGTGCTTTCCCAGAGACGCAACATCTCATGGCGCTCGGCCGCAGCAGAGGCTCTTGCCGAAAAGGCAAACGTCCGGCTCCTTCTCCCACAAGGAAGGGCCCAGCCCTGAAAGCTCTTGCTGCTCTTCACGCTGCGTTGGCACCTATCCACAGGCACAGCAGCAGTGGGGATCTGTGCTTTCCCAGAGACGCAACATCTCATGGCGTGCGGGCCGCGGCAGAGCCTCTTGCCGAGAAGGCAAACGTCCGGCTCCTTCACCCACAAGGAAGGGCCCAGCCCTGAAAGCTCTTGCTGCTCTTCACGCTGCCTTGGCGCCCTATCTACAGGCACAGCAGCAGTGGGGATCTGTGCTTTCCCAGAGACGCAACATCTCATGGCGCTCGGCCGCGGCAGAGCCTCTTGCCGAGAAGGCAAACGTCCGGCTCCTTCTCCCACAAGGAAGGGCCCAGCCCTGAAAGCTCTTGCTGCTCTTCACGCTGCCTTGGCGCCCTATCTACAGGCACAGCAGCAGTGGGGATCTGTGCTTTCCCAGAGACGCAACATCTCATGGCGCTCGGCCGCGGCAGAGCCTCTTGCCGAGAAGGCAAACGTCCGGCTCCTTCTCCCACAAGGAAGGGCCCAGCCCTGAAAGCTCTTGCTGCTCTTCACGGTGCCTTGGCGCCCTATCTACAGGCATAATAGCAGTGGGGATCTGTGCTTTCCCAGAGACACAACATCTCATGGCGCTCGGCCGCGGCAGAGCCTCTTGCCGAGAAGGCAAACGTCCGGCTCCTTCTCCCACAAGGAAGGGCCCAGCCCTGAAAGCTCTTGCTGCTCTTCACGGTGCCTTGGCGCCCTATCTACAGGCACAGCAGCAGTGGGGATCTGTGCTTTCCCAGAGACGCAACATCTCATGGCGCTCGGCCGCAGCAGAGGCTCTTGCCGAGAAGGCAAACGTCCGGCTCCTTCTCCCACAAGGAAGGGCCCAGCTCAGAAAGCTCTTGCTGCTCTTCACGGTGCCTTGGCGCCCTATCTACAGGCACAGAAGCAGTGGGGATCTGTGCTTTCCCAGAGATGCTACATCTCATGGTGCTCGGCCGCGGCAGAGCCTCTTGCCGAGAAGGCAAACGTCCGGCTCCTTCTCCCACAAGGAAGGGCCCAGCCCTGAAAGCTCTTGCTGCTCTTCACGGTGCCTTGGAACCCTATCTACAGGCATAATAGCAGTGGGGATCTGTGCTTTCCCAGAGACGCAACATCTCATGGCGCTCGGCCGCAGCAGAGGCTCATGCCGAAAAGGCAAACGTCCGGCTCCTTCTCCCACAAGGAAGGGCCCAGCCCTGAAAGCTCTTGCTGCTCTTCACGCTGCCTTGGCGCCCTATCCACAGGCACAGCAGCACTGGGGATCTGTGCTTTCCCAGAGACGCAACATCTCATGGCGCGCGGCCGCGGCAGAGCCTCTTGCCCAGAAGGCAAACGTCCGGCTCCTTCACCCACAAGGAAGGGCCCAGCCCTGAAAGCTCTTGCTGCTCTTCACGGTGCCTTGGCGCCCTATCTACAGGCAGAACAGCAGTGGGGATCTGTGCTTTCCCAGAGACGCAACATCTCATGGCGCTCGGCCGCGGCAGAGCCTCTTGCCGAGAAGGCAAACGTCCGGCTCCTTCTCCCACAAGGAAGGGCCCAGCCCTGAAAGCTCTTGCTGCTCTTCACGCTGCCTTGGCGCCCTATCTACAGGCACAATAGCAGTGGGGATCTGTGCTTTCCCAGAGACGCAACATCTCATGGCGCTCGGCCGCAGCAGAGCCTCTTGCCGAGAAGGCAAACGTCCGGCTCCTTCTCCCACAAGGAAGGGCCCAGCCCTGAAAGCTCTTGCTGCTCTTCACGCTGCCTTGGCGCCCTATCTACAGGCACAATAGCAGTGGGGATCTGTGCTTTCCCAGAGACGCAACATCTCATGGCGCTCGGCCGCGGCAGAGCCTCTTGCCGAGAAGGCAAACGTCCGGCTCCTTCTCCCACAAGGAAGGGCCCAGCCCTGAAAGCTCTTGGTGCTCTTCACGCTGCCTTGGCGCCCTATCTACAGGCACAGCAGCAGTGGGGATCTGTGCTTTCCCAGAGATGCAACATCTCATGGCGCTCGGCCGCGGCAGAGCCTCTTGCCGAGAAGGCAAACGTCCGGCTCCTTCTCCCACAAGGAAGGGCCCAGCCCTGAAAGCTCTTGCTGCTCTTCACGGTGCCTTGGCGCCCTATCTACAGGCACAGCAGCAGTGGGGATCTGTGCTTTCCGAGAGATGCTACATCTCATGGTGCTCGGCCGCGGCAGAGCCTCTTGCCGAGAAGGCAAACGTCCGGCTCCTTCTCCCACAAGGAAGGGCCCAGCCCTGAAAGCTCTTGCTGCTCTTCACCTACCCTTGGAACCCTATCTACAGGCATAAGAGCAGTGGGGATCTGTGCTTTCCCAGAGACGCAACATCTCATGGCGCTCGGCCGCAGCAGAGGCTCTTGCCGAGAAGGCAAACGTCCGGCTCCTTCTCCCACAAGGAAGGGCCCAGCCCTGAAAGCTCTTGCTGCTCTTCATGGTGCCTTGGCACCCTATCCACAGGCACAGCAGCAGTGGGGATCTGTGCTTTCCCAGAGACGCAACATCTCATGGCGCTCGGCCGCGGCAGAGCCTCTTGCCGAGAAGGCAAACGTCCGGCTCCTTCTCCCACAAGGAAGGGCCCAGCCCTGAAAGCTCTTGCTGCTCTTCACCTACCCTTGGAACCCTATCTACAGGCATAATAGCAGTGGGGATCTGTGCTTTCCCAGAGACGCAACATCTCATGGCGCTCGGCCGCAGCAGAGGCTCTTGCCGAAAAGGCAAACGTCCGGCTCCTTCTCCCACAAGGAAGGGCCCAGCCCTGAAAGCTCTTGCTGCTCTTCACGCTGCCTTGGCGCCCTATCTACAGGCACAGCAGCAGTGGGGATCTGTGCTTTCCCAGAGATGCAACATCTCATGGCGCTCGGCCGCGGCATAGCCTCTTGCCGAGAAGGCAAACGTCCGGCTCCTTCTCCCACAAGGAAGGGCCCAGCCCTGAAAGCTCTTGCTGCTCTTCACGCTGCCTTGGCGCCCTATCTACAGGCACAATAGCAGTGGGGATCTGTGCTTTCCCAGAGACGCAACATCTCATGGCGCTCGGCCGCGGCAGAGCCTCTTGCCGAGAAGGCAAACGTCCGGCTCCTTCTCCCACAAGGAAGGGCCCAGCCCTGAAAGCTCTTGCTGCTCTTCACGGTGCCTTGGCACCCTATCTACAGGCACAACAGCACTGGGGATCTGTGCTTTCCCAGAGACGCAACATCTCATGGCGCTCGGCCGCAGCAGAGGCTCTTGCCGAAAAGGCAAACGTCCGGCTCCTCCTCCCACAAGGAAGGGCCCAGCCCTGAAAGCTCTTGCTGCTCTTCACGCTGCCTTGGCGCCCTATCTACAGGCACAGCAGCAGTGGGGATCTGTGCTTTCCCAGAGATGCTACATCTCATGGTGCTCGGCCGCGGCAGAGCCTCTTGCCGAGAAGGCAAACGTCCGGCTCCTTCTCCCACAAGGAAGGGCCCAGCCCTGAAAGCTCTTGCTGCTCTTCACCTACCCTTGGAACCCTATCTACAGGCATAATAGCAGTGGGGATCTGTGCTTTCCCAGAGACGCAACATCTCATGGCGCTCGGCCGCAGCAGAGGCTCTTGCCG
The DNA here is from genome assembly GCF_026419915.1 of Harpia harpyja. Taxonomy (NCBI): domain Eukaryota; kingdom Metazoa; phylum Chordata; class Aves; order Accipitriformes; family Accipitridae; genus Harpia; species Harpia harpyja. The sequence continues at coordinate 23,909,858 of NC_068947.1, read as the reverse complement.
AGAAGGCAAATGTCCGGCTCCTTCTCCCACAAGGAAGGGCCCAGCCCTGAAAGCTCTTGCTGCTCTTCACGCTGCGTTGGCACCTATCCACAGGCACAGCAGCACTGGGGATCTGTGCTTTCCCAGAGACGCAACATCTCATGGCGTGCGGCCGCGGCAGAGCCTCTTGCCGAGAAGGCAAACGTCCGGCTCCTTCACCCACAAGGAAGGGCCCAGCCCTGAAAGCTCTTGCTGCTCTTCACGGTGCCTTGGCGCCCTATCTACAGGCAGAACAGCAGTGGGGATCTGTGCTTTCCCAGAGACGCAACATCTCATGGCGCTCGGCCGCGGCAGAGCCTCTTGCCGAGAAGGCAAACGTCCGGCTCCTTCTCCCACAAGGAAGGGCCCAGCCCTGAAAGCTCTTGCTGCTCTTCACGCTGCCTTGGCGCCCTATCTACAGGCACAGCAGCAGTGGGGATCTGTGCTTTCCCAGAGACGCAACATATCATGGCGCTCGGCCGCGGCACAGCCTCTTGCCGAGAAGGCAAACGTCCGGCTCCTTCTCCCACAAGGAAGGGCCCAGCCCTGAAAGCTCTTGCTGCTCTTCACGCTGCCTTGGCGCCCTATCTACAGGCACAATAGCAGTGGGGATCTGTGCTTTCCCAGAGACGCAACATCTCATGGCGCTCGGCCGCGGCAGAGCCTCTTGCCGAGAAGGCAAACGTCCGGCTCCTTCTCCCACAAGGAAGGGCCCAGCCCTGAAAGCTCTTGCTGCTCTTCACGGTGCCTTGGCGCCCTATCTACAGGCACAGCAGCAGTGGGGATCTGTGCTTTCCCAGAGACGCAACATCTCATGGCGCTCGGCCGCAGCAGAGGCTCTTGCCGAGAAGGCAAACGTCCGGCTCCTTCTCCCACAAGGAAGGGCCCAGCTCAGAAAGCTCTTGCTGCTCTTCACGGTGCCTTGGCGCCCTATCTACAGGCACAGAAGCAGTGGGGATCTGTGCTTTCCCAGAGATGCTACATCTCATGGTGCTCGGCCGCGGCAGAGCCTCTTGCCGAGAAGGCAAACGTCCGGCTCCTTCTCCCACAAGGAAGGGCCCAGCCCTGAAAGCTCTTGCTGCTCTTCACGGTGCCTTGGAACCCTATCTACAGGCATAATAGCAGTGGGGATCTGTGCTTTCCCAGAGACGCAACATCTCATGGCGCTCGGCCGCAGCAGAGGCTCATGCCGAAAAGGCAAACGTCCGGCTCCTTCTCCCACAAGGAAGGGCCCAGCCCTGAAAGCTCTTGCTGCTCTTCACGCTGCCTTGGCGCCCTATCCACAGGCACAGCAGCACTGGGGATCTGTGCTTTCCCAGAGACGCAACATCTCATGGCGCGCGGCCGCGGCAGAGCCTCTTGCCCAGAAGGCAAACGTCCGGCTCCTTCACCCACAAGGAAGGGCCCAGCCCTGAAAGCTCTTGCTGCTCTTCACGGTGCCTTGGCGCCCTATCTACAGGCAGAACAGCAGTGGGGATCTGTGCTTTCCCAGAGACGCAACATCTCATGGCGCTCGGCCGCGGCAGAGCCTCTTGCCGAGAAGGCAAACGTCCGGCTCCTTCTCCCACAAGGAAGGGCCCAGCCCTGAAAGCTCTTGCTGCTCTTCACGCTGCCTTGGCGCCCTATCTACAGGCACAATAGCAGTGGGGATCTGTGCTTTCCCAGAGACGCAACATCTCATGGCGCTCGGCCGCAGCAGAGCCTCTTGCCGAGAAGGCAAACGTCCGGCTCCTTCTCCCACAAGGAAGGGCCCAGCCCTGAAAGCTCTTGCTGCTCTTCACGCTGCCTTGGCGCCCTATCTACAGGCACAATAGCAGTGGGGATCTGTGCTTTCCCAGAGACGCAACATCTCATGGCGCTCGGCCGCGGCAGAGCCTCTTGCCGAGAAGGCAAACGTCCGGCTCCTTCTCCCACAAGGAAGGGCCCAGCCCTGAAAGCTCTTGGTGCTCTTCACGCTGCCTTGGCGCCCTATCTACAGGCACAGCAGCAGTGGGGATCTGTGCTTTCCCAGAGATGCAACATCTCATGGCGCTCGGCCGCGGCAGAGCCTCTTGCCGAGAAGGCAAACGTCCGGCTCCTTCTCCCACAAGGAAGGGCCCAGCCCTGAAAGCTCTTGCTGCTCTTCACGGTGCCTTGGCGCCCTATCTACAGGCACAGCAGCAGTGGGGATCTGTGCTTTCCGAGAGATGCTACATCTCATGGTGCTCGGCCGCGGCAGAGCCTCTTGCCGAGAAGGCAAACGTCCGGCTCCTTCTCCCACAAGGAAGGGCCCAGCCCTGAAAGCTCTTGCTGCTCTTCACCTACCCTTGGAACCCTATCTACAGGCATAAGAGCAGTGGGGATCTGTGCTTTCCCAGAGACGCAACATCTCATGGCGCTCGGCCGCAGCAGAGGCTCTTGCCGAGAAGGCAAACGTCCGGCTCCTTCTCCCACAAGGAAGGGCCCAGCCCTGAAAGCTCTTGCTGCTCTTCATGGTGCCTTGACACCCTATCCACAGGCACAGCAGCAGTGGGGATCTGTGCTTTCCCAGAGACGCAACATCTCATGGCGCTCGGCCGCGGCAGAGCCTCTTGCCGAGAAGGCAAACGTCCGGCTCCTTCTCCCACAAGGAAGGGCCCAGCCCTGAAAGCTCTTGCTGCTCTTCACCTACCCTTGGAACCCTATCTACAGGCATAATAGCAGTGGGGATCTGTGCTTTCCCAGAGACGCAACATCTCATGGCGCTCGGCCGCAGCAGAGGCTCTTGCCGAAAAGGCAAACGTCCGGCTCCTTCTCCCACAAGGAAGGGCCCAGCCCTGAAAGCTCTTGCTGCTCTTCACGCTGCCTTGGCGCCCTATCTACAGGCACAGCAGCAGTGGGGATCTGTGCTTTCCCAGAGATGCAACATCTCATGGCGCTCGGCCGCGGCATAGCCTCTTGCCGAGAAGGCAAACGTCCGGCTCCTTCTCCCACAAGGAAGGGCCCAGCCCTGAAAGCTCTTGCTGCTCTTCACGCTGCCTTGGCGCCCTATCTACAGGCACAATAGCAGTGGGGATCTGTGCTTTCCCAGAGACGCAACATCTCATGGCGCTCGGCCGCGGCAGAGCCTCTTGCCGAGAAGGCAAACGTCCGGCTCCTTCTCCCACAAGGAAGGGCCCAGCCCTGAAAGCTCTTGCTGCTCTTCACGGTGCCTTGGCACCCTATCTACAGGCACAACAGCACTGGGGATCTGTGCTTTCCCAGAGACGCAACATCTCATGGCGCTCGGCCGCAGCAGAGGCTCTTGCCGAAAAGGCAAACGTCCGGCTCCTCCTCCCACAAGGAAGGGCCCAGCCCTGAAAGCTCTTGCTGCTCTTCACGCTGCCTTGGCGCCCTATCTACAGGCACAGCAGCAGTGGGGATCTGTGCTTTCCCAGAGATGCTACATCTCATGGTGCTCGGCCGCGGCAGAGCCTCTTGCCGAGAAGGCAAACGTCCGGCTCCTTCTCCCACAAGGAAGGGCCCAGCCCTGAAAGCTCTTGCTGCTCTTCACCTACCCTTGGAACCCTATCTACAGGCATAATAGCAGTGGGGATCTGTGCTTTCCCAGAGACGCAACATCTCATGGCGCTCGGCCGCAGCAGAGGCTCTTGCCGAGAAGGCAAATGTCCGGCTCCTTCTCCCACAAGGAAGGGCCCAGCCCTGAAAGCTCTTGCTGCTCTTCACGCTGCGTTGGCACCTATCCACAGGCACAGCAGCACTGGGGATCTGTGCTTTCCCAGAGACGCAACATCTCATGGCGTGCGGCCGCGGCAGAGCCTCTTGCCGAGAAGGCAAACGTCCGGCTCCTTCACCCACAAGGAAGGGCCCAGCCCTGAAAGCTCTTGCTGCTCTTCACGGTGCCTTGGCGCCCTATCTACAGGCAGAACAGCAGTGGGGATCTGTGCTTTCCCAGAGACGCAACATCTCATGGCGCTCGGCCGCGGCAGAGCCTCTTGCCGAGAAGGCAAACGTCCGGCTCCTTCTCCCACAAGGAAGGGCCCAGCCCTGAAAGCTCTTGCTGCTCTTCACGCTGCCTTGGCGCCCTATCTACAGGCACAGCAGCAGTGGGGATCTGTGCTTTCCCAGAGACGCAACATATCATGGCGCTCGGCCGCGGCACAGCCTCTTGCCGAGAAGGCAAACGTCCGGCTCCTTCTCCCACAAGGAAGGGCCCAGCCCTGAAAGCTCTTGCTGCTCTTCACGCTGCCTTGGCGCCCTATCTACAGGCACAATAGCAGTGGGGATCTGTGCTTTCCCAGAGACGCAACATCTCATGGCGCTCGGCCGCGGCAGAGCCTCTTGCCGAGAAGGCAAACGTCCGGCTCCTTCTCCCACAAGGAAGGGCCCAGCCCTGAAAGCTCTTGCTGCTCTTCACGGTGCCTTGGCACCCTATCTACAGGCACAACAGCACTGGGGATCTGTGCTTTCCCAGAGACGCAACATCTCATGGCGCTCGGCCGCGGCAGAGGCTCTTGCCGAAAAGGCAAACGTCCGGCTCCTTCTCCCACAAGGAAGGGCCCAGCCCTGAAAGCTCTTGCTGCTCTTCACGGTGCCTTGGCGCCCTATCTACAGGCACAGCAGCAGTGGGGATCTGTGCTTTCCGAGAGATGCTACATCTCATGGTGCTCGGCCGCGGCAGAGCCTCTTGCCGAGAAGGCAAACGTCCGGCTCCTTCTCCCACAAGGAAGGGCCCAGCCCTGAAAGCTCTTGCTGCTCTTCACCTACCCTTGGAACCCTATCTACAGGCATAAGAGCAGTGGGGATCTGTGCTTTCCCAGAGACGCAACATCTCATGGCGCTCGGCCGCAGCAGAGGCTCTTGCCGAGAAGGCAAACGTCCGGCTCCTTCTCCCACAAGGAAGGGCCCAGCCCTGAAAGCTCTTGCTGCTCTTCATGGTGCCTTGGCACCCTATCCACAGGCACAGCAGCAGTGGGGATCTGTGCTTTCCCAGAGACGCAACATCTCATGGCGCTCGGCCGCGGCAGAGCCTCTTGCCGAGAAGGCAAACGTCCGGCTCCTTCTCCCACAAGGAAGGGCCCAGCCCTGAAAGCTCTTGCTGCTCTTCACCTACCCTTGGAACCCTATCTACAGGCATAATAGCAGTGGGGATCTGTGCTTTCCCAGAGACGCAACATCTCATGGCGCTCGGCCGCAGCAGAGGCTCTTGCCGAAAAGGCAAACGTCCGGCTCCTTCTCCCACAAGGAAGGGCCCAGCCCTGAAAGCTCTTGCTGCTCTTCACGCTGCCTTGGCGCCCTATCTACAGGCACAGCAGCAGTGGGGATCTGTGCTTTCCCAGAGATGCAACATCTCATGGCGCTCGGCCGCGGCATAGCCTCTTGCCGAGAAGGCAAACGTCCGGCTCCTTCTCCCACAAGGAAGGGCCCAGCCCTGAAAGCTCTTGCTGCTCTTCACGCTGCCTTGGCGCCCTATCTACAGGCACAATAGCAGTGGGGATCTGTGCTTTCCCAGAGACGCAACATCTCATGGCGCTCGGACCGCGGCAGAGCCTCTTGCCGAGAAGGCAAACGTCCGGCTCCTTCTCCCACAAGGAAGGGCCCAGCCCTGAAAGCTCTTGCTGCTCTTCACGGTGCCTTGGCACCCTATCTACAGGCACAACAGCACTGGGGATCTGTGCTTTCCCAGAGACGCAACATCTCATGGCGCTCGGCCGCAGCAGAGGCTCTTGCCGAAAAGGCAAACGTCCGGCTCCTCCTCCCACAAGGAAGGGCCCAGCCCTGAAAGCTCTTGCTGCTCTTCACGCTGCCTTGGCGCCCTATCTACAGGCACAGCAGCAGTGGGGATCTGTGCTTTCCCAGAGATGCTACATCTCATGGTGCTCGGCCGCGGCAGAGCCTCTTGCCGAGAAGGCAAACGTCCGGCTCCTTCTCCCACAAGGAAGGGCCCAGCCCTGAAAGCTCTTGCTGCTCTTCACCTACCCTTGGAACCCTATCTACAGGCATAATAGCAGTGGGGATCTGTGCTTTCCCAGAGACGCAACATCTCATGGCGCTCGGCCGCAGCAGAGGCTCTTGCCGAGAAGGCAAATGTCCGGCTCCTTCTCCCACAAGGAAGGGCCCAGCCCTGAAAGCTCTTGCTGCTCTTCACGCTGCGTTGGCACCTATCCACAGGCACAGCAGCACTGGGGATCTGTGCTTTCCCAGAGACGCAACATCTCATGGCGTGCGGCCGCGGCAGAGCCTCTTGCCGAGAAGGCAAACGTCCGGCTCCTTCACCCACAAGGAAGGGCCCAGCCCTGAAAGCTCTTGCTGCTCTTCACGGTGCCTTGGCGCCCTATCTACAGGCAGAACAGCAGTGGGGATCTGTGCTTTCCCAGAGACGCAACATCTCATGGCGCTCGGCCGCGGCAGAGCCTCTTGCCGAGAAGGCAAACGTCCGGCTCCTTCTCCCACAAGGAAGGGCCCAGCCCTGAAAGCTCTTGCTGCTCTTCACGCTGCCTTGGCGCCCTATCTACAGGCACAGCAGCAGTGGGGATCTGTGCTTTCCCAGAGACGCAACATATCATGGCGCTCGGCCGCGGCACAGCCTCTTGCCGAGAAGGCAAACGTCCGGCTCCTTCTCCCACAAGGAAGGGCCCAGCCCTGAAAGCTCTTGCTGCTCTTCACGGTGCCTTGGCGCCCTATCTACAGGCACAATAGCAGTGGGGATCTGTGCTTTCCCAGAGACGCAACATCTCATGGCGCTCGGCCGCAGCAGAGCCTCTTGCCGAGAAGGCAAACGTCCGGCTCCTTCTCCCACAAGGAAGGGCCCAGCCCTGAAAGCTCTTGCTGCTCTTCACGGTGCCTTGGCACCCTATCTACAGGCACAACAGCACTGGGGATCTGTGCTTTCCCAGAGACGCAACATCTCATGGCGCTCGGCCGCAGCAGAGGCTCTTGCCGAAAAGGCAAACGTCCGGCTCCTTCTCCCACAAGGAAGGGCCCAGCCCTGAAAGCTCTTGCTGCTCTTCACGCTGCCTTGGCGCCCTATCTACAGGCACAGCAGCAGTGGGGATCTGTGCTTTCCCAGAGATGCTACATCTCATGGTGCTCGGCTGCGGCAGAGCCTCTTGCCGAGAAGGCAAACGTCCGGCTCCTTCTCCCACAAGGAAGGGCCCAGCCCTGAAAGCTCTTGCTGCTCTTCACCTACCCTTGGAACCCTATCTACAGGCATAATAGCAGTGGGGATCTGTGCTTTCCCAGAGACGCAACATCTCATGGCGCTCGGCCGCAGAAGAGGCTCTTGCCGAGAAGGCAAATGTCCGGCTCCTTCTCCCACAAGGAAGGGCCCAGCCCTGAAAGCTCTTGCTGCTCTTCACGGTGCCTTGGCACCCTATCCACAGGCACAGCAGCAGTGGGGATCTGTGCTTTCCCAGAGACGCAACATCTCATGGGGCGCGGCCGCGGCAGAGCCTCTTGCCGAGAAGGCAAACATCCGGCTCCTTCTCCCACAAGGAAGGGCCCAGCCCTGAAAGCTCTTGCTGCTCTTCACGCTGCCTTGGCGCCCTATCTACAGGCACTGCAGCAGTGGGGATCTGTGCTTTCCCAGAGACGCAACATCTCATGGCGCTCGGCCGCGGCAGAGCCTCTTGCCGAGAAGGCAAACGTCCGGCTCCTTCTCCCACAAGGAAGGGCCCAGCCCTGAAAGCTCTTGCTGCTCTTCACGGTGCCTTGCCGCCCTATCTACAGGCACAGCAGCAGTGGGGATCTGTGCTTTCCCAGAGATGCAAAATCTCATGGCGCTCGGCCGCGGCAGAGCCTCTTGCCGAGAAGGCAAACGTCCGGCTCCTTCTCCCACAAGGAAGGGCCCAGCCCTGAAAGCTCTTGCTGCTCTTCACGCTGCCTTGGCGCCCTATCTACAGGCACAGCAGCAGTGGGGATCTGTGCTTTCCCATAGATGCTACATCTCATGGTGCTCGGCCGCGGCAGAGCCTCTTGCCGAGAAGGCAAACGTCCGGCTCCTTCTCCCACAAGGAAGGGCCCAGCCCTGAAAGCTCTTGCGGCTCTTCACCTACCCTTGGAACCCTATCTACAGGCATAATAGCAGTGGGGATCTGTGCTTTCCCAGAGACGCAACATCTCATGGCGCTCGGCCGCAGCAGAGGCTCTTGCCGAGAAGGCAAACGTCCGGCTCCTTCTCCCACAAGGAAGGGCCCAGCCCTGAAAGCTCTTGCTGCTCTTCACGGTGCCTTGGCGCCCTATCTACAGGCACAGCAGCAGTGGGGATCTGTGCTTACCCAGAGATGCAACATCTCATGGCGCTCGGCTGCGGCAGAGCCTCTTGCCGAGAAGGCAAACGTGTGGCTCCTTCTCCCACAAGGAAGGGCCCAGCCCTGAAAGCTCTTGCTGCTCTTCACGGTGCCTTGGCGCCCTATCTACAGGCACAGCAGCAGTGGGGATCTGTGCTTTCCCAGAGACGCAACATCTCATGGCGCTCGGCCGCAGCAGAGCCTCATGCCGAGAAGGCAAACGTCCGGCTCCTTCACCCACAAGGAAGGGCCCAGCCCTGAAAGCTCTTGCTGCTCTTCACGGTGCCTTGGCACCCTATCTACAGGCACAACAGCACTGGGGATCTGTGCTTTCCCAGAGACGCAACATCTCATGGCGCTCGGCCGCAGCAGAGGCTCTTGCCGAAAAGGCAAACGTCCGGCTCCTTCTCCCACAAGGAAGGGCCCAGCCCTGAAAGCTCTTGCTGCTCTTCACGCTGCCTTGGCGCCCTATCTACAGGCACAGCAGCAGTGGGGATCTGTGCTTTCCCAGAGATGCTACATCTCATGGTGCTCGGCCGCGGCAGAGCCTCTTGCCGAGAAGGCAAACGTCCGGCTCCTTCTCCCACAAGGAAGGGCCCAGCCCTGAAAGCTCTTGCTGCTCTTCACCTACCCTTGGAACCCTATCTACAGGCATAATAGCAGTGGGGATCTGTGCTTTCCCAGAGACGCAACATCTCATGGCGCTCGGCCGCGGCAGAGGCTCTTGCCGAGAAGGCAAATGTCCGGCTCCTTCTCCCACAAGGAAGGGCCCAGCCCTGAAAGCTCTTGCTGCTCTTCACGCTGCGTTGGCACCTATCCACAGGCACAGCAGCACTGGGGATCTGTGCTTTCCCAGAGACGCAACATCTCATGGCGTGCGGCCGCGGCAGAGCCTCTTGCCGAGAAGGCAAACGTCCGGCTCCTTCACCCACAAGGAAGGGCCCAGCCCTGAAAGCTCTTGCTGCTCTTCACGGTGCCTTGGCGCCCTATCTACAGGCAGAACAGCAGTGGGGATCTGTGCTTTCCCAGAGACGCAACATCTCATGGCGCTCGGCCGCGGCAGAGCCTCTTGCCGAGAAGGCAAACGTCCGGCTCCTTCTCCCACAAGGAAGGGCCCAGCCCTGAAAGCTCTTGCTGCTCTTCACGCTGCCTTGGCGCCCTATCTACAGGCACAGCAGCAGTGGGGATCTGTGCTTTCCCAGAGACGCAACATCTCATGGCGCTCGGCCGCGGCAGAGCCTCTTGCCGAGAAGGCAAACGTCCGGCTCCTTCTCCCACAAGGAAGGGCCCAGCCCTGAAAGCTCTTGCTGCTCTTCACGCTGCCTTGGCACCCTATCTACAGGCACAGCAGCAGTGGGGATCTGTGCTTTCCCAGAGATGCAACATCTCATGGCGCTCGGCCGCGGCAGAGCCTCTTGCCGAGAAGGCAAACGTCCGGCTCCTTCTCCCACAAGGAAGGGCCCAGCCCTGAAAGCTCTTGCTGCTCTTCACGGTGCCTTGGCGCCCTATCTACAGGCACAGCAGCAGTGGGGATCTGTGCTTTCCCAGAGATGCTACATCTCATGGTGCTCGGCCGCGGCAGAGCCTCTTGCCGAGAAGGCAAACGTCCGGCTCCTTCTCCCACAAGGAAGGGCCCAGCCCTGAAAGCTCTTGCTGCTCTTCACGGTGCCTTGGAACCCTATCTACAGGCATAATAGCAGTGGGGATCTGTGCTTTCCCAGAGACGCAACATCTCATGGCGCTCGGCCGCAGCAGAGGCTCTTGCCGAAAAGGCAAACGTCCGGCTCCTTCTCCCACAAGGAAGGGCCCAGCCCTGAAAGCTCTTGCTGCTCTTCACGCTGCCTTGGCGCCCTATCTACAGGCACAGCAGCAGTGGGGATCTGTGCTTTCCCAGAGACGCAACATCTCATGGCGCTCGGCCGCGGCAGAGCCTCTTGCCGAGAAGGCAAACGTCCGGCTCCTTCTCCCACAAGGAAGGGCCCAGCCCTGAAAGCTCTTGCTGCTCTTCACGGTGCCTTGGCACCTATCCACAGGCACAGCAGAACTGGGGATCTGTGCTTTCCCAGAGACGCAACATCTCATGGCGCGCGGCCGCGGCAGAGCCTCTTGCCGAGAAGGCAAACGTCCGGCTCCTTCACCCACAAGGAAGGGCCCAGCCCTGAAAGCTCTTGCTGCTCTTCACGGTGCCTTGGCGCCCTATCTACAGGCAGAACAGCAGTGGGGATCTGTGCTTTCCCAGAGACGCAACATCTCATGGCGCTCGGCCCGCGGCAGAGCCTCTTGCCGAGAAGGCAAACGTCCGGCTCCTTCTCCCACAAGGAAGGGCCCAGCCCTGAAAGCTCTTGCTGCTCTTCACGCTGCCTTGGCGCCCTATCTACAGGCACAATAGCAGTGGGGATCTGTGCTTTCCCAGAGACGCAACATCTCATGGCGCTCGGCCGCGGCAGAGCCTCTTGCCGAGAAGGCAAACGTCCGGCTCCTTCTCCCACAAGGAAGGGCCCAGCCCTGAAAGCTCTTGGTGCTCTTCACGCTGCCTTGGCGCCCTATCTACAGGCACAGCAGCAGTGGGGATCTGTGCTTTCCCAGAGATGCAACATCTCATGGCGCTCGGCCGCGGCAGAGCCTCTTGCCGAGAAGGCAAACGTCCGGCTCCTTCTCCCACAAGGAAGGGCCCAGCCCTGAAAGCTCTTGCTGCTCTTCACGCTGCCTTGGCGCCCTATCTACAGGCACAGCAGCAGTGGGGATCTGTGCTTTCCGAGAGATGCTACATCTCATGGTGCTCGGCCGCGGCAGAGCCTCTTGCCGAGAAGGCAAACGTCCGGCTCCTTCTCCCACAAGGAAGGGCCCAGCCCTGAAAGCTCTTGCTGCTCTTCACCTACCCTTGGAACCCTATCTACAGGCATAATAGCAGTGGGGATCTGTGCTTTCCCAGAGACGCAACATCTCATGGCGCTCGGCCGCAGCAGAGGCTCTTGCCGAGAAGGCAAACGTCCGGCTCCTTCTCCCACAAGGAAGGGCCCAGCCCTGAAAGCTCTTGCTGCTCTTCATGGTGCCTTGGCACCCTATCCACAGGCACAGCAGCAGTGGGGATCTGTGCTTTCCCAGAGACGCAACATCTCATGGCGCTCGGCCGCGGCAGAGCCTCTTGCCGAGAAGGCAAACGTCCGGCTCCTTCACCCACAAGGAAGGGCCCAGCCCTGAAAGCTCTTGCTGCTCTTCACGGTGCCTTGGCGCCCTATCTACAGGCAGAACAGCAGTGGGGATCTGTGCTTTCCCAGAGACGCAACATCTCATGGCGCTCGGCCGCGGCAGAGCCTCTTGCCGAGAAGGCAAACGTCCGGCTCCTTCTCCCACAAGGAAGGGCCCAGCCCTGAAAGCTCTTGCTGCTCTTCACGCTGCCTTGGCGCCCTATCTACAGGCACAGCAGCAGTGGGGATCTGTGCTTTCCCAGAGACGCAACATCTCATGGCGCTCGGCCGCGGCAGAGCCTCTTGCCGAGAAGGCAAACGTCCGGCTCCTTCTCCCACAAGGAAGGGCCCAGCCCTGAAAGCTCTTGCTGCTCTTCACGCTGCCTTGGCGCCCTATCTACAGGCACAGCAGCAGTGGGGATCTGTGCTTTCCCAGAGATGCAACATCTCATGGCGCTCGGCCGCGGCAGAGCCTCTTGCCGAGAAGGCAAACGTCCGGCTCCTTCTCCCACAAGGAAGGGCCCAGCCCTGAAAGCTCTTGCTGCTCTTCACGGTGCCTTGGCGCCCTATCTACAGGCATAATAGCAGTGGGGATCTGTGCTTTCCCGGAGACGCAACATCTCATGGCGCTCGGCCGCGGCAGAGCCTCTTGCCGAGAAGGCAAACGTCCGGCTCCTTCTCCCACAAGGAAGGGCCCAGCCCTGAAAGCTCTTGCTGCTCTTCACGGTGCCTTGGCGCCCTATCTACAGGCACAGCAGCAGTGGGGATCTGTGCTTTCCCAGAGACGCAACATCTCATGGCGCTCGGCCGCAGCAGAGGCTCTTGCCGAGAAGGCAAACGTCCGGCTCCTTCTCCCACAAGGAAGGGCCCAGCTCAGAAAGCTCTTGCTGCTCTTCACGGTGCCTTGGCGCCCTATCTACAGGCACAGCAGCAGTGGGGATCTGTGCTTTCCCAGAGATGCTACATCTCATGGTGCTCGGCCGCGGCAGAGCCTCTTGCCGAGAAGGCAAACGTCCGGCTCCTCCTCCCACAAGGAAGGGCCCAGCCCTGAAAGCTCTTGCTGCTCTTCACGGTGCCTTGGAACCCTATCTACAGGCATAATAGCAGTGGGGATCTGTGCTTTCCCAGAGACGCAACATCTCATGGCGCTCGGCCGCAGCAGAGGCTCTTGCCGAAAAGGCAAACGTCCGGCTCCTTCTCCCACAAGGAAGGGCCCAGCCCTGAAAGCTCTTGCTGCTCTTCACGCTGCCTTGGCGCCCTATCTACAGGCACAGCAGCAGTGGGGATCTGTGCTTTCCCAGAGACGCAACATCTCATGGCGCTCGGCCGCGGCAGAGCCTCTTGCCGAGAAGGCAAACGTCCGGCTCCTTCTCCCACAAGGAAGGGCCCAGCCCTGAAAGCTCTTGCTGCTCTTCACGGTGCCTTGGCACCTATCCACAGGCACAGCAGCACTGGGGATCTGTGCTTTCCCAGAGACGCAACATCTCATGGCGCGCGGCCGCGGCAGAGCCTCTTGCCGAGAAGGCAAACGTCCGGCTCCTTCACCCACAAGGAAGGGCCCAGCCCTGAAAGCTCTTGCTGCTCTTCACGGTGCCTTGGCGCCCTATCTACAGGCAGAACAGCAGTGGGGATCTGTGCTTTCCCAGAGACGCAACATCTCATGGCGCTCGGCCGCGGCAGAGCCTCTTGCCGAGAAGGCAAACGTCCGGCTCCTTCTCCCACAAGGAAGGGCCCAGCCCTGAAAGCTCTTGCTGCTCTTCACGCTGCCTTGGCGCCCTATCTACAGGCACAATAGCAGTGGGGATCTGTGCTTTCCCAGAGACGCAACATCTCATGGCGCTCGGCCGCGGCAGAGCCTCTTGCCGAGAAGGCAAACGTCCGGCTCCTTCTCCCACAAGGAAGGGCCCAGCCCTGAAAGCTCTTGGTGCTCTTCACGCTGCCTTGGCGCCCTATCTACAGGCACAGCAGCAGTGGGGATCTGTGCTTTCCCAGAGATGCAACATCTCATGGCGCTCGTCCGCGGCAGAGCCTCTTGCCGAGAAGGCAAACGTCCGGCTCCTTCTCCCACAAGGAAGGGCCCAGCCCTGAAAGCTCTTGCTGCTCTTCACGGTGCCTTGGCGCCCTATCTACAGGCACAGCAGCAGTGGGGATCTGTGCTTTCCCAGAGACGCAACATCTCATGGCGCTCGGCCGCAGCAGAGCCTCTTGCCGAGAAGGCAAACGTCCGGCTCCTTCTCCCACAAGGAAGGGCCCAGCCCTGAAAGCTCTTGCTGCTCTTCACGGTGCCTTGGCACCCTATCTACAGGCACAACAGCACTGGGGATCTGTGCTTTCCCAGAGACGCAACATCTCATGGCGCTCGGCCGCAGCAGAGGCTCTTGCCGAAAAGGCAAACGTCCGGCTCCTTCTCCCACAAGGAAGGGCCCAGCCCTGAAAGCTCTTGCTGCTCTTCACGCTGCCTTGGCGCCCTATCTACAGGCACAGCAGCAGTGGGGATCTGTGCTTTCCCAGAGACGCAACATCTCATGGTGCTCGGCTGCGGCAGACCCTCTTGCCGAGAAGGCAAACGTCCGGCTCCTTCTCCCACAAGGAAGGGCCCAGCCCTGAAAGCTCTTGCTGCTCTTCACCTACCCTTGGAACCCTATCTACAGGCATAATAGCAGTGGGGATCTGTGCTTTCCCAGAGACGCAACATCTCATGGCGCTCGGCCGCAGAAGAGGCTCTTGCCGAGAAGGCAAATGTCCTGCTCCTTCTCCCACAAGGAAGGGCCCAGCCCTGAAAGCTCTTGCTGCTCTTCACGGTGCCTTGGCACCCTATCCACAGGCACAGCAGCAGTGGGGATCTGTGCTTTCCCAGAGACGCAACATCTCATGGCGCGCGGCCGCGGCAGAGCCTCTTGCCGAGAAGGCAAACGTCCGGCTCCTTCTCCCACAAGGAAGGGCCCAGCCCTGAAAGCTCTTGCTGCTCTTCACGGTGCCTTGCCGCCCTATCTACAGGCACAGCAGCAGTGGGGATCTGTGCTTTCCCAGAGACGCAACATCTCATGGCGCTCGGCCGCGGCAGAGCCTCTTGCCGAGAAGGCAAACGTCCGGCTCCTTCTCCCACAAGGAAGGGCCCAGCCCTGAAAGCTCTTGCTGCTCTTCACGCTGCCTTGGCGCCCTATCTACAGGCACAGCAGCAGTGGGGATCTGTGCTTTCCCATAGATGCTACATCTCATGGTGCTCGGCCGCGGCAGAGCCTCTTGCCGAGAAGGCAAACGTCCGGCTCCTTCTCCCACAAGGAAGGGCCCAGCCCTGAAAGCTCTTGCGGCTCTTCACCTACCCTTGGAACCCTATCTACAGGCATAATAGCAGTGGGGATCTGTGCTTTCCCAGAGACGCAACATCTCATGGCGCTCGGCCGCAGCAGAGGCTCTTGCCGAGAAGGCAAACGTCCGGCTCCTTCTCCCACAAGGAAGGGCCCAGCCCTGAAAGCTCTTGCTGCTCTTCACGGTGCCTTGGCGCCCTATCTACAGGCACAGCAGCAGTGGGGATCTGTGCTTTCCCAGAGATGCAACATCTCATGGCGCTCGGCCGCGGCAGAGCCTCTTGCCGAGAAGGCAAACGTCCGGCTCCTTCTCCCACAAGGAAGGGCCCAGCCCTGAAAGCTCTTGCTGCTCTTCACGGTGCCTTGGCGCCCTATCTACAGGCATAATAGCAGTGGGGATCTGTGCTTTCCCAGAGACGCAACATCTCATGGCGCTCGGCCGCGGCAGAGCCTCTTGCCGAGAAGGCAAACGTCCGGCTCCTTCTCCCACAAGGAAGGGCCCAGCCCTGAAAGCTCTTGCTGCTCTTCACGGTGCCTTGGCGCCCTATCTACAGGCACAGCAGCAGTGGGGATCTGTGCTTTCCCAGAGACGCAACATCTCATGGCGCTCGGCCGCAGCAGAGGCTCTTGCCGAGAAGGCAAACGTCCGGCTCCTTCTCCCACAAGGAAGGGCCCAGCTCAGAAAGCTCTTGCTGCTCTTCACGGTGCCTTGGCGCCCTATCTACAGGCACAGCAGCAGTGGGGATCTGTGCTTTCCCAGAGATGCTACATCTCATGGTGCTCGGCCGCGGCAGAGCCTCTTGCCGAGAAGGCAAACGTCCGGCTCCTTCTCCCACAAGGAAGGGCCCAGCCCTGAAAGCTCTTGCTGCTCTTCACGGTGCCTTGGAACCCTATCTACAGGCATAATAGCAGTGGGGATCTGTGCTTTCCCAGAGACGCAACATCTCATGGCGCTCGGCCACAGCAGAGGCTATTGCCGAAAAGGCAAACGTCCGGCTCCTTCTCCCACAAGGAAGGGCCCAGCCCTGAAAGCTCTTGCTGCTCTTCACGCTGCCTTGGCGCCCTATCTACAGGCACAGCAGCAGTGGGGATCTGTGCTTTCCCAGAGACGCAACATCTCATGGCGCTCGGCCGCGGCAGAGCCTCTTGCCGAGAAGGCAAACGTCCGGCTCCTTCTCCCACAAGGAAGGGCCCAGCCCTGAAAGCTCTTGCTGCTCTTCACGGTGCCTTGGCACCTATCCACAGGCACAGCAGCACTGGGGATCTGTGCTTTCCCAGAGACGCAACATCTCATGGCGCGCGGCCGCGGCAGAGCCTCTTGCCGAGAAGGCAAACGTCCGGCTCCTTCACCCACAAGGAAGGGCCCAGCCCTGAAAGCTCTTGCTGCTCTTCACGGTGCCTTGGCGCCCTATCTACAGGCAGAACAGCAGTGGGGATCTGTGCTTTCCCAGAGACGCAACATCTCATGGCGCTCGGCCCGCGGCAGAGCCTCTTGCCGAGAAGGCAAACGTCCGGCTCCTTCTCCCACAAGGAAGGGCCCAGCCCTGAAAGCTCTTGCTGCTCTTCACGCTGCCTTGGCGCCCTATCTACAGGCACAATAGCAGTGGGGATCTGTGCTTTCCCAGAGACGCAACATCTCATGGCGCTCGGCCCGCGGCAGAGCCTCTTGCCGAGAAGGCAAACGTCCGGCTCCTTCTCCCACAAGGAAGGGCCCAGCCCTGAAAGCTCTTGCTGCTCTTCACGCTGCCTTGGCGCCCTATCTACAGGCACAGCAGCAGTGGGGATCTGTGCTTTCCAAGAGATGCAACATCTCATGGCGCTCGGCCGCGGCAGAGCCTCTTGCCGAGAAGGCAAACGTCCGGCTCCTTCTCCCACAAGGAAGGGCCCAGCCCTGAAAGCTCTTGCTGCTCTTCACGGTGCCTTGGCGCCCTATCTACAGGCACAGCAGCAGTGGGGATCTGTGCTTTCCGAGAGATGCTACATCTCATGGTGCTCGGCCGCGGCAGAGCCTCTTGCCGAGAAGGCAAACGTCCGGCTCCTTCTCCCACAAGGAAGGGCCCAGCCCTGAAAGCTCTTGCTGCTCTTCACCTACCCTTGGAACCCTATCTACAGGCATAATAGCAGTGGGGATCTGTGCTTTCCCAGAGACGCAACATCTCATGGCGCTCGGCCGCAGCAGAGGCTCTTGCCGAGAAGGCAAACGTCCGGCTCCTTCTCCCACAAGGAAGGGCCCAGCCCTGAAAGCTCTTGCTGCTCTTCATGGTGCCTTGGCACCCTATCCACAGGCACAGCAGCAGTGGGGATCTGTGCTTTCCCAGAGACGCAACATCTCATGGCGCTCGGCCGCGGCAGAGCCTCTTGCCGAGAAGGCAAACGTCCGGCTCCTTCTCCCACAAGGAAGGGCCCAGCCCTGAAAGCTCTTGCTGCTCTTCACCTACCCTTGGAACCCTATCTACAGGCATAATAGCAGTGGGGATCTGTGCTTTCCCAGAGACGCAACATCTCATGGCGCTCGGCCGCAGCAGAGGCTCTTGCCGAAAAGGCAAACGTCCGGCTCCTTCTCCCACAAGGAAGGGCCCAGCCCTGAAAGCTCTTGCTGCTCTTCACGCTGCCTTGGCGCCCTATCTACAGGCACAGCAGCAGTGGGGATCTGTGCTTTCCCAGAGATGCAACATCTCATGGCGCTCGGCCGCGGCAGAGCCTCTTGCCGAGAAGGCAAACGTCCGGCTCCTTCTCCCACAAGGAAGGGCCCAGCCCTGAAAGCTCTTGCTGCTCTTCACGGTGCCTTGGCGCCCTATCTACAGGCACAACAGCACTGGGGATCTGTGCTTTCCCAGAGACGCAACATCTCATGGCGCTCGGCCGCAGCAGAGGCTCTTGCCGAGAAGGCAAACATCCGGCAACTTCTCCCACAAGGAAGGGCCCAGCCCTGAAAGCTCTTGCTGCTCTTCACGGTGCCTTGGCGCCCTATCTACAGGCACAGCAGCAGTGGGGATCTGTGCTTACCCAGAGATGCAACATCTCATGGCGCTCGGCTGCGGCAGAGCCTCTTGCCGAGAAGGCAAACGTCCGGCTCCTTCTCCCACAAGGAAGGGCCCAGCCCTGAAAGCTCTTGCTGCTCTTCACGGTGCCTTGGCGCCCTATCTACAGGCACAATAGCAGTGGGGATCTGTGCTTTCCCAGAGACGCAACATCTCATGGCGCTCGGCCGCAGCAGAGCCTCTTGCCGAGAAGGCAAACGTCCGGCTCCTTCTCCCACAAGGAAGGGCCCAGCCCTGAAAGCTCTTGCTGCTCTTCACGGTGCCTTGGCACCCTATCTACAGGCACAACAGCACTGGGGATCTGTGCTTTCCCAGAGACGCAACATCTCATGGCGCTCGGCCGCAGCAGAGGCTCTTGCCGAAAAGGCAAACGTCCGGCTCCTTCTCCCACAAGGAAGGGCCCAGCCCTGAAAGCTCTTGCTGCTCTTCACGCTGCCTTGGCGCCCTATCTACAGGCACAGCAGCAGTGGGGATCTGTGCTTTCCCAGAGATGCTACATCTCATGGTGCTCGGCTGCGGCAGAGCCTCTTGCCGAGAAGGCAAACGTCCGGCTCCTTCTCCCACAAGGAAGGGCCCAGCCCTGAAAGCTCTTGCTGCTCTTCACCTACCCTTGGAACCCTATCTACAGGCATAATAGCAGTGGGGATCTGTGCTTTCCCAGAGACGCAACATCTCATGGCGCTCGGCCGCGGCAGAGCCTCTTGCCGAGAAGGCAAATGTCCGGCTCCTTCTCCCACAAGGAAGGGCCCAGCCCTGAAAGCTCTTGCTGCTCTTCACGGTGCCTTGGCGCCCTATCTACAGGCACAGCAGCAGTGGGGATCTGTGCTTTCCCAGAGATGCTACATCTCATGGTGCTCGGCTGCGGCAGAGCCTCTTGCCGAGAAGGCAAACGTCCGGCTCCTTCTCCCACAAGGAAGGGCCCAGCCCTGAAAGCTCTTGCTGCTCTTCACCTACCCTTGGAACCCTATCTACAGGCATAATAGCAGTGGGGATCTGTGCTTTCCCAGAGACGCAACATCTCATGGCGCTCGGCCGCAGAAGAGGCTCTTGCCGAGAAGGCAAATGTCCGGCTCCTTCTCCCACAAGGAAGGGCCCAGCCCTGAAAGCTCTTGCTGCTCTTCACGGTGCCTTGGCACCCTATCCACAGGCACAGCAGCAGTGGGGATCTGTGCTTTCCCAGAGACGCAACATCTCATGGCGCGCGGCCGCGGCAGAGCCTCTTGCCGAGAAGGCAAACATCCGGCTCCTTCTCCCACAAGGAAGGGCCCAGCCCTGAAAGCTCTTGCTGCTCTTCACGCTGCCTTGGCGCCCTATCTACAGGCACTGCAGCAGTGGGGATCTGTGCTTTCCCAGAGACGCAACATCTCATGGCGCTCGGCCGCGGCAGAGCCTCTTGCCGAGAAGGCAAACGTCCGGCTCCTTCTCCCACAAGGAAGGGCCCAGCCCTGAAAGCTCTTGCTGCTCTTCACGGTGCCTTGCCGCCCTATCTACAGGCACAGCAGCAGTGGGGATCTGTGCTTTCCCAGAGATGCAAAATCTCATGGCGCTCGGCCGCGGCAGAGCCTCTTGCCGAGAAGGCAAACGTGTGGCTCCTTCTCCCACAAGGAAGGGCCCAGCCCTGAAAGCTCTTGCTGCTCTTCACGCTGCCTTGGCGCCCTATTTACAGGCACAGCAGCAGTGGGGATCTGTGCTTTCCCATAGATGCTACATCTCATGGTGCTCGGCCGCGGCAGAGCCTCTTGCCGAGAAGGCAAACGTCCGGCTCCTTCTCCCACAAGGAAGGGCCCAGCCCTGAAAGCTCTTGCGGCTCTTCACCTACCCTTGGAACCCTATCTACAGGCATAATAGCAGTGGGGATCTGTGCTTTCCCAGAGACGCAACATCTCATGGCGCTCGGCCGCAGCAGAGGCTCTTGCCGAGAAGGCAAACGTCCGGCTCCTTCTCCCACAAGGAAGGGCCCAGCCCTGAAAGCTCTTGCTGCTCTTCACGGTGCCTTGGCGCCCTATCTACAGGCACAGCAGCAGTGGGGATCTGTGCTTACCCAGAGATGCAACATCTCATGGCGCTCGGCTGCGGCAGAGCCTCTTGCCGAGAAGGCAAACGTGTGGCTCCTTCTCCCACAAGGAAGGGCCCAGCCCTGAAAGCTCTTGCTGCTCTTCACGGTGCCTTGGCGCCCTATCTACAGGAATAATAGCAGTGGGGATCCGTGCTTTCCCAGAGACGCAACATCTCATGGCGCTCGGCCGCAGCAGAGCCTCTTGCCGAAAAGGCAAACGTCCGGCTCCTTCTCCCACAAGGAAGGGCCCAGCCCTGAAAGCTCTTGCTGCTCTTCACGGTGCCTTGGCACCCTATCTACAGGCACAACAGCACTGGGGATCTGTGCTTTCCCAGAGACGCAACATCTCATGGCGCTCGGCCGCAGCAGAGGCTCTTGCCGAGAAGGCAAACGTCCGGCTCCTTCTCCCACAAGGAAGGGCCCAGCCCTGAAAGCTCTTGCTGCTCTTCACGCTGCCTTGGCGCCCTATCTACAGGCACAATAGCAGTGGGGATCTGTGCTTTCCCAGAGACGCAACATCTCATGGCGCTCGGCCGCGGCAGAGCCTCTTGCCGAGAAGGCAAACGTCCGGCTCCTTCTCCCACAAGGAAGGGCCCAGCCCTGAAAGCTCTTGCTGCTCTTCACCTACCCTTGGAACCCTATCTACAGGCATAATAGCAGTGGGGATCTGTGCTTTCCCAGAGACGCAACATCTCATGGCGCTCGGCCGCAGCAGAGGCTCTTGCCGAGAAGGCAAACGTCCGGCTCCTTCTCCCACAAGGAAGGGCCCAGCCCTGAAAGCTCTTGCTGCTCTTCACGCTGCCTTGGCACCTATCCACAGGCACAGCAGCACTGGGGATCTGTGCTTTCCCAGAGACGCAACATCTCATGGCGTGCGGCCGCGGCAGAGCCTCTTGCCGAGAAGGCAAACGTCCGGCTCCTTCACCCACAAGGAAGGGCCCAGCCCTGAAAGCTCTTGCTGCTCTTCATGGTGCCTTGGCGCCCTATCTACAGGCAGAACAGCAGTGGGGATCTGTGCTTTCCCAGAGACGCAACATCTCATGGCGCTCGGCCGCGGCAGAGCCTCTTGCCGAGAAGGCAAACGTCCGGCTCCTTCTCCCACAAGGAAGGGCCCAGCCCTGAAAGCTCTTGCTGCTCTTCACGCTGCCTTGGCGCCGTATCTACAGGCACAGCAGCAGTGGGGATCTGTGCTTTCCCAGAGACGCAACATCTCATGGCGCTCGGCCGCGGCAGAGCCTCTTGCCGAGAAGGCAAACGTCCGGCTCCTTCTCCCACAAGGAAGGGCCCAGCCCTGAAAGCTCTTGCTGCTCTTCACGCTGCCTTGGCGCCCTATCTACAGGCACAGCAGCAGTGGGGATCTGTGCTTTCCCAGAGATGCAACATCTCATGGCGCTCGGCCGCGGCAGAGCCTCTTGCCGAGAAGGCAAACGTCCGGCTCCTTCTCCCACAAGGAAGGGCCCAGCCCTGAAAGCTCTTGCTGCTCTTCACGGTGCCTTGGCGCCCTATCTACAGGCACAGCAGCAGTGGGGATCTGTGCTTTCCCAGAGATGCTACATCTCATGGTGCTCGGCCGCGGCAGAGCCTCTTGCCGAGAAGGCAAACGTCCGGCTCCTTCTCCCACAAGGAAGGGCCCAGCCCTGAAAGCTCTTGCTGCTCTTCACCTATCCTTGGAACCCTATCTACAGGCATAATAGCAGTGGGGATCTGTGCTTTCCCAGAGACGCAATATCTCATGGCGCTCGGCCGCAGCAGAGGCTCTTGCCGAGAAGGCAAACGTCCGGCTCCTTCTCCCACAAGGAAGGGCCCAGCCCTGAAAGCTCTTGGTGCTCTTCATGGTGCCTTGGCACCCTATCCACAGGCACAGCAGCAGTGGGGATCTGTGCTTTCCCAGAGACGCAACATCTCATGGCGCTCGGCCGCGGCAGAGCCTCTTGCCGAGAAGGCAAACGTCCGGCTCCTTCTCCCACAAGGAAGGGCCCAGCCCTGAAAGCTCTTGCTGCTCTTCACGCTGCCTTGGCACCTATCCACAGGCACAGCAGCACTGGGGATCTGTGCTTTCCCAGAGACGCAACATCTCATGGCGCGCGGCCGCGGCAGAGCCTCTTGCCGAGAAGGCAAACGTCCGGCTCCTTCACCCACAAGGAAGGGCCCAGCCCTGAAAGCTCTTGCTGCTCTTCACGGTGCCTTGGCGCCCTATCTACAGGCACAACAGCAGTGGGGATCTGTGCTTTCCCAGAGACGCAACATCTCATGGCGCTCGGCCGCGGCAGAGCCTCTTGCCGAGAAGGCAAACGTCCGGCTCCTTCTCCCACAAGGAAGGGCCCAGCCCTGAAAGCTCTTGCTGCTCTTCACGCTGCCTTGGCGCCCTATCTACAGGCACAATAGCAGTGGGGATCTGTGCTTTCCCAGAGACGCAACATCTCATGGCGCTCGGCCGCGGCAGAGCCTCTTGCCGAGAAGGCAAACGTCCGGCTCCTTCTCCCACAAGGAAGGGCCCAGCCCTGAAAGCTCTTGCTGCTCTTCACGCTGCCTTGGCGCCCTATCTACAGGCACAGCAGCAGTGGGGATCTGTGCTTTCCCAGAGATGCAACATCTCATGGCGCTCGGCCGCGGCAGAGCCTCTTGCCGAGAAGGCAAACGTCCGGCTCCTTCTCCCACAAGGAAGGGCCCAGCCCTGAAAGCTCTTGCTGCTCTTCACGGTGCCTTGGCGCCCTATCTACAGGCACAGCAGCAGTGGGGATCTGTGCTTTCCGAGAGATGCTACATCTCATGGTGCTCGGCCGCGGCAGAGCCTCTTGCCGAGAAGGCAAACGTCCGGCTCCTTCTCCCACAAGGAAGGGCCCAGCCCTGAAAGCTCTTGCTGCTCTTCACCTACCCTTGGAACCCTATCTACAGGCATAATAGCAGTGGGGATCTGTGCTTTCCCAGAGACGCAACATCTCATGGCGCTCGGCCGCAGCAGAGGCTCTTGCCGAGAAGGCAAACGTCCGGCTCCTTCTCCCACAAGGAAGGGCCCAGCCCTGAAAGCTCTTGCTGCTCTTCATGGTGCCTTGGCACCCTATCCACAGGCACAGCAGCAGTGGGGATCTGTGCTTTCCCAGAGACGCAACATCTCATGGCGCTCGGCCGCGGCAGAGCCTCTTGCCGAGAAGGCAAACGTCCGGCTCCTTCTCCCACAAGGAAGGGCCCAGCCCTGAAAGCTCTTGCTGCTCTTCACCTACCCTTGGAACCCTATCTACAGGCATAATAGCAGTGGGGATCTGTGCTTTCCCAGAGACGCAACATCTCATGGCGCTCGGCCGCAGCAGAGGCTCTTGCCGAAAAGGCAAACGTCCGGCTCCTTCTCCCACAAGGAAGGGCCCAGCCCTGAAAGCTCTTGCTGCTCTTCACGCTGCCTTGGCGCCCTATCTACAGGCACAGCAGCAGTGGGGATCTGTGCTTTCCCAGAGATGCAACATCTCATGGCGCTCGGCCGCGGCAGAGCCTCTTGCCGAGAAGGCAAACGTCCGGCTCCTTCTCCCACAAGGAAGGGCCCAGCCCTGAAAGCTCTTGCTGCTCTTCACGCTGCCTTGGCGCCCTATCTACAGGCACAACAGCACTGGGGATCTGTGCTTTCCCAGAGACGCAACATCTCATGGCGCTCGGCCGCAGCAGAGGCTCTTGCCGAAAAGGCAAACGTCCGGCTCCTTCTCCCACAAGGAAGGGCCCAGCCCTGAAAGCTCTTGCTGCTCTTCACGCTGCCTTGGCGCCCTATCTACAGGCACAGCAGCAGTGGGGATCTGTGCTTTCCCATAGATGCTACATCTCATGTTGCTCGGCCGCGGCAGAGCCTCTTGCCGAGAAGGCAAACGTCCGGCTCCTTCTCCCACAAGGAAGGGCCCAGCCCTGAAAGCTCTTGCGGCTCTTCACCTACCCTTGGAACCCTATCTACAGGCATAATAGCAGTGGGGATCTGTGCTTTCCCAGAGACGCAACATCTCATGGCGCTCGGCCGCAGCAGAGGCTCTTGCCGAGAAGGCAAACATCCGGCAACTTCTCCCACAAGGAAGGGCCCAGCCCTGAAAGCTCTTGCTGCTCTTCACGGTGCCTTGGCGCCCTATCTACAGGCACAGCAGCAGTGGGGATCTGTGCTTACCCAGAGATGCAACATCTCATGGCGCTCGGCTGCGGCAGAGCCTCTTGCCGAGAAGGCAAACGTCCGGCTCCTTCTCCCACAAGGAAGGGCCCAGCCCTGAAAGCTCTTGCTGCTCTTCACCTACCCTTGGAACCCTATCTACAGGCATAATAGCAGTGGGGATCTGTGCTTTCCCAGAGACGCAACATCTCATGGCGCTCGGCCGCAGAAGAGGCTCTTGCCGAGAAGGCAAATGTCCGGCTCCTTCTCCCACAAGGAAGGGCCCAGCCCTGAAAGCTCTTGCTGCTCTTCACGGTGCCTTGGCACCCTATCCACAGGCACAGCAGCAGTGGGGATCTGTGCTTTCCCAGAGACGCAACATCTCATGGCGCGCGGCCGCGGCAGAGCCTCTTGCCGAGAAGGCAAACATCCGGCTCCTTCTCCCACAAGGAAGGGCCCAGCCCTGAAAGCTCTTGCTGCTCTTCATGCTGCCTTGGCGCCCTATCTACAGGCACTGCAGCAGTGGGGATCTGTGCTTTCCCAGAGACGCAACATCTCATGGCGCTCGGCCGCGGCAGAGCCTCTTGCCGAGAAGGCAAACGTCCGGCTCCTTCTCCCACAAGGAAGGGCCCAGCCCTGAAAGCTCTTGCTGCTCTTCACGGTGCCTTGCCGCCCTATCTACAGGCACAGCAGCAGTGGGGATCTGTGCTTTCCCAGAGATGCAAAATCTCATGGCGCTCGGCCGCGGCAGAGCCTCTTGCCGAGAAGGCAAACGTCCGGCTCCTTCTCCCACAAGGAAGGGCCCAGCCCTGAAAGCTCTTGCTGCTCTTCACGCTGCCTTGGCGCCCTATCCACAGGCACAGCAGCAGTGGGGATCTGTGCTTTCCCATAGATGCTACATCTCATGGTGCTCGGCCGCGGCAGAGCCTCTTGCCGAGAAGGCAAACGTCCGGCTCCTTCTCCCACAAGGAAGGGCCCAGCCCTGAAAGCTCTTGCGGCTCTTCACCTACCCTTGGAACCCTATCTACAGGCATAATAGCAGTGGGGATCTGTGCTTTCCCAGAGACGCAACATCTCATGGCGCTCGGCCGCAGCAGAGGCTCTTGCCGAGAAGGCAAACGTCCGGCTCCTTCTCCCACAAGGAAGGGCCCAGCCCTGAAAGCTCTTGCTGCTCTTCACGGTGCCTTGGCGCCCTATCTACAGGCACAGCAGCAGTGGGGATCTGTGCTTACCCAGAGATGCAACATCTCATGGCGCTCGGCTGCGGCAGAGCCTCTTGCCGAGAAGGCAAACGTGTGGCTCCTTCTCCCACAAGGAAGGGCCCAGCCCTGAAAGCTCTTGCTGCTCTTCACGGTGCCTTGGCGCCCTATCTACAGGAATAATAGCAGTGGGGATCCGTGCTTTCCCAGAGACGCAACATCTCATGGCGCTCGGCCGCAGCAGAGCCTCTTGCCGAGAAGGCAAACGTCCGGCTCCTTCTCCCACAAGGAAGGGCCCAGCCCTGAAAGCTCTTGCTGCTCTTCACGGTGCCTTGGCACCCTATCTACAGGCACAACAGCACTGGGGATCTGTGCTTTCCCAGAGACGCAACATCTCATGGCGCTCGGCCGCAGCAGAGGCTCTTGCCGAGAAGGCAAACGTCCGGCTCCTTCTCCCACAAGGAAGGGCCCAGCCCTGAAAGCTCTTGCTGCTCTTCACGCTGCCTTGGCGCCCTATCTACAGGCACAATAGCAGTGGGGATCTGTGCTTTCCCAGAGACGCAACATCTCATGGCGCTCGGCCGCGGCAGAGCCTCTTGCCGAGAAGGCAAACGTCCGGCTCCTTCTCCCACAAGGAAGGGCCCAGCCCTGAAAGCTCTTGCTGCTCTTCACCTACCCTTGGAACCCTATCTACAGGCATAATAGCAGTGGGGATCTGTGCTTTCCCAGAGACGCAACATCTCATGGCGCTCGGCCGCAGCAGAGGCTCTTGCCGAGAAGGCAAACGTCCGGCTCCTTCTCCCACAAGGAAGGGCCCAGCCCTGAAAGCTCTTGCTGCTCTTCACGCTGCCTTGGCACCTATCCACAGGCACAGCAGCACTGGGGATCTGTGCTTTCCCAGAGACGCAACATCTCATGGCGTGCGGCCGCGGCAGAGCCTCTTGCCGAGAAGGCAAACGTCCGGCTCCTTCACCCACAAGGAAGGGCCCAGCCCTGAAAGCTCTTGCTGCTCTTCATGGTGCCTTGGCGCCCTATCTACAGGCAGAACAGCAGTGGGGATCTGTGCTTTCCCAGAGACGCAACATCTCATGGCGCTCGGCCGCGGCAGAGCCTCTTGCCGAGAAGGCAAACGTCCGGCTCCTTCTCCCACAAGGAAGGGCCCAGCCCTGAAAGCTCTTGCTGCTCTTCACGCTGCCTTGGCGCCGTATCTACAGGCACAGCAGCAGTGGGGATCTGTGCTTTCCCAGAGACGCAACATCTCATGGCGCTCGGCCGCGGCAGAGCCTCTTGCCGAGAAGGCAAACGTCCGGCTCCTTCTCCCACAAGGAAGGGCCCAGCCCTGAAAGCTCTTGCTGCTCTTCACGCTGCCTTGGCGCCCTATCTACAGGCACAGCAGCAGTGGGGATCTGTGCTTTCCCAGAGATGCAACATCTCATGGCGCTCGGCCGCGGCAGAGCCTCTTGCCGAGAAGGCAAACGTCCGGCTCCTTCTCCCACAAGGAAGGGCCCAGCCCTGAAAGCTCTTGCTGCTCTTCACGGTGCCTTGGCGCCCTATCTACAGGCACAGCAGCAGTGGGGATCTGTGCTTTCCCAGAGATGCTACATCTCATGGTGCTCGGCCGCGGCAGAGCCTCTTGCCGAGAAGGCAAACGTCCGGCTCCTTCTCCCACAAGGAAGGGCCCAGCCCTGAAAGCTCTTGCTGCTCTTCACCTATCCTTGGAACCCTATCTACAGGCATAATAGCAGTGGGGATCTGTGCTTTCCCAGAGACGCAATATCTCATGGCGCTCGGCCGCAGCAGAGGCTCTTGCCGAGAAGGCAAACGTCCGGCTCCTTCTCCCACAAGGAAGGGCCCAGCCCTGAAAGCTCTTGCTGCTCTTCATGGTGCCTTGGCACCCTATCCACAGGCACAGCAGCAGTGGGGATCTGTGCTTTCCCAGAGACGCAACATCTCATGGCGCGCGGCCGCGGCAGAGCCTCTTGCCGAGAAGGCAAACATCCGGCTCCTTCTCCCACAAGGAAGGGCCCAGCCCTGAAAGCTCTTGCTGCTCTTCACGCTGCCTTGGCGCCCTATCTACAGGCACTGCAGCAGTGGGGATCTGTGCTTTCCCAGAGACGCAACATCTCATGGCGCTCGGCCGCGGCAGAGCTTCTTGCCGAGAAGGCAAACGTCCGGCTCCTTCTCCCACAAGGAAGGGCCCAGCCCTGAAAGCTCTTGCTGCTCTTCACGGTGCCTTGGCGCCCTATCTACAGGCAGAACAGCAGTGGGGATCTGTGCTTTCCCAGAGACGCAACATCTCATGGCGCTCGGCCGCGGCAGAGCCTCTTGCCGAGAAGGCAAACATCCGGCTCCTTCTCCCACAAGGAAGGGCCCAGCCCTGAAAGCTCTTGCTGCTCTTCACGCTGCCTTGGCGCCCTATCTACAGGCACAATAGCAGTGGGGATCTGTGCTTTCCCAGAGACGCAACATCTCATGGCGCTCGGCCGCGGCAGAGCCTCTTGCCGAGAAGGCAAACGTCCGGCTCCTTCTCCCACAAGGAAGGGCCCAGCCCTGAAAGCTCTTGCTGCTCTTCACGCTGCCTTGGCACCTATCCACAGGCACAGCAGCACTGGGGATCTGTGCTTTCCCAGAGACGCAACACCTCATGGCGCGCGGCCGCGGCAGAGCCTCTTGCCGAGAAGGCAAACGTCCGGCTCCTTCACCCACAAGGAAGGGCCCAGCCCTGAAAGCTCTTGCTGCTCTTCACGGTGCCTTGGCGCCCTATCTACAGGCACAACAGCAGTGGGGATCTGTGCTTTCCCAGAGATGCAACATCTAATGGCGCTCGGCCGCGGCAGAGCCTCTTGCCGAGAAGGCAAACGTCCGGCTCCTTCTCCCACAAGGAAGGGCCCAGCCCTGAAAGCTCTTGCTGCTCTTCACGGTGCCTTGGCGCCCTATCTACAGGCACAACAGCACTGGGGATCTGTGCTTTCCCAGAGACGCAACATCTCATGGCGCTCGGCCGCGGCAGAGCCTCTTGCCGAGAAGGCAAACGTCCGGCTCCTTCTCCCACAAGGAAGGGCCCAGCCCTGAAAGCTCTTGCTGCTCTTCACGGTGCCTTGGTGCCCTATCTACAGGCACAACAGCAGTGGGGATCTGTGCTTTCCCAGAGACGCAACATCTCATGGTGCTCGGCCGCGGCAGAGCCTCTTGCCGAGAAGGCAAACGTCCGGCTCCTTCTCCCACAAGGAAGGGCCCAGCCCTGAAAGCTCTTGCTGCTCTTCACCTACCCTTGGAACCCTATCTACAGGCATAATAGCAGTGGGGATCTGTGCTTTCCCAGAGACGCAACATCTCATGGCACTCGGCCGCGGCAGAGCCTCTTGCCGAAAAGGCAAACTTCCGGCTCCTTCTCCCACAAGGAAGGGCCCAGCCCTGAAAGCTCTTGCTGCTCTTCACGGTGCCTTGGCACCCTATCCACAGGCACAGCAGCACTGGGGATCTGTGCTTTCCCAGAGACGCAACACCTCATGGCGCTCGGCCGCGGCAGAGCCTCTTGCCGAAAAGGCAAACGTCCGGCTCCTTCTCCCACAAGGAAGGGCCCAGCCCTGAAAGCTCTTGCTGCTCTTCACGGTGCCTTGGCACCCTATCCACAGGCACAGCAGCAGTGGGGATCTGTGCTTTCCCAGAGACGCAACATCTCATGGCGCTCGGCCGCGGCAGAGCCTCTTGCCGAGAAGGCACACGTCCGGCTCCTTCTCCCACAAGGAAGGGCCCAGCCCTGAAAGCTCTTGCTGCTCTTCACGCTGCCTTGGCGCCCTATCTACAGGCATAATAGCAGTGGGGATCTGTGCTTTCCCAGAGACGCAACATCTCATGGCGCTCGGCCGCAGCAGAGGCTCTTGCCGAAAAGGCAAACGTCCGGCTCCTTCTCCCACAAGGAAGGGCCCATCCCTGAAAGCTCTTGCTGCTCTTCACGCTGCGTTGGCACCTATCCACAGGCACAGCAGCACTGGGGATCTGTGCTTTCCCAGAGACGCAACATCTCATGGCGTGCGGCCGCGGCAGAGCCTCTTGCCGAGAAGGCAAACGTCCGGCTCCTTCACCCACAAGGAAGGGCCCAGCCCTGAAAGCTCTTGCTGCTCTTCACGGTGCCTTGGCACCCTATCTACAGGCACAACAGCACTGGGGATCTGTGCTTTCCCAGAGACGCAACATCTCATGGCGCTCGGCCGCGGCAGAGCCTCTTGCCGAGAAGGCAAACGTCCGGCTCCTTCTCCCACAAGGAAGGGCCCAGCCCTGAAAGCTCTTGCTGCTCTTCACGCTGCCTTGGCGCCCTATCTACAGGCACAGCAGCAGTGGGGATCTGTGCTTTCCCAGAGACGCAACATCTCATGGCGCTCGGCCGCGGCAGAGCCTCTTGCCGAGAAGGCAAACGTCCGGCTCCTTCTCCCACAAGGAAGGGCCCAGCCCTGAAAGCTCTTGCTGCTCTTCACGCTGCCTTGGCGCCCTATCTACAGGCACAGCAGCAGTGGGGATCTGTGCTTTCCCAGAGATGCAACATCTCATGGCGCTCGGCCGCGGCAGAGCCTCTTGCCGAGAAGGCAAACGTCCGGCTCCTTCTCCCACAAGGAAGGGCCCAGCCCTGAAAGCTCTTGCTGCTCTTCACGGTGCCTTGGCGCCCTATCTACAGGCATAATAGCAGTGGGGATCTGTGCTTTCCCAGAGACGCAACATCTCATGGCGCTCGGCCGCGGCAGAGCCTCTTGCCGAGAAGGCAAACGTCCGGCTCCTTCTCCCACAAGGAAGGGCCCAGCCCTGAAAGCTCTTGCTGCTCTTCACGGTGCCTTGGCGCCCTATCTACAGGCACAGCAGCAGTGGGGATCTGTGCTTTCCCAGAGACGCAACATCTCATGGCGCTCGGCCGCAGCAGAGGCTCTTGCCGAGAAGGCAAACGTCCGGCTCCTTCTCCCACAAGGAAGGGCCCAGCTCAGAAAGCTCTTGCTGCTCTTCACGGTGCCTTGGCGCCCTATCTACAGGCACAGCAGCAGTGGGGATCTGTGCTTTCCCAGAGATGCTACATCTCATGGTGCTCGGCCGCGGCAGAGCCTCTTGCCGAGAAGGCAAACGTCCGGCTCCTTCTCCCACAAGGAAGGGCCCAGCCCTGAAAGCTCTTGCTGCTCTTCACGCTGCCTTGGCGCCGTATCTACAGGCACAGCAGCAGTGGGGATCTGTGCTTTCCCAGAGACGCAACATCTCATGGCGCTCGGCCGCAGCAGAGGCTCTTGCCGAGAAGGCAAACGTCCGGCTCCTTCTCCCACAAGGAAGGGCCCAGCCCTGAAAGCTCTTGCTGCTCTTCACGCTGCCTTGGCACCTATCCACAGGCACAGCAGCACTGGGGATCTGTGCTTTCCCAGAGACGCAACATCTCATGGCGTGCGGCCGCGGCAGAGCCTCTTGCCGAGAAGGCAAACGTCCGGCTCCTTCACCCACAAGGAAGGGCCCAGCCCTGAAAGCTCTTGCTGCTCTTCATGGTGCCTTGGCGCCCTATCCACAGGCAGAACAGCAGTGGGGATCTGTGCTTTCCCAGAGACGCAACATCTCATGGCGCTCGGCCGCGGCAGAGCCTCTTGCCGAGAAGGCAAACGTCCGGCTCCTTCTCCCACAAGGAAGGGCCCAGCCCTGAAAGCTCTTGCTGCTCTTCACGCTGCCTTGGCGCCGTATCTACAGGCACAGCAGCAGTGGGGATCTGTGCTTTCCCAGAGACGCAACATCTCATGGCGCTCGGCCGCGGCAGAGCCTCTTGCCGAGAAGGCAAACGTCCGGCTCCTTCTCCCACAAGGAAGGGCCCAGCCCTGAAAGCTCTTGCTGCTCTTCACGCTGCCTTGGCGCCCTATCTACAGGCACAGCAGCAGTGGGGATCTGTGCTTTCCCAGAGATGCAACATCTCATGGCGCTCGGCCGCGGCAGAGCCTCTTGCCGAGAAGGCAAACGTCCGGCTCCTTCTCCCACAAGGAAGGGCCCAGCCCTGAAAGCTCTTGCTGCTCTTCACGGTGCCTTGGCGCCCTATCTACAGGCACAGCAGCAGTGGGGATCTGTGCTTTCCCAGAGATGCTACATCTCATGGTGCTCGGCCGCGGCAGAGCCTCTTGCCGAGAAGGCAAACGTCCGGCTCCTTCTCCCACAAGGAAGGGCCCAGCCCTGAAAGCTCTTGCTGCTCTTCACCTATCCTTGGAACCCTATCTACAGGCATAATAGCAGTGGGGATCTGTGCTTTCCCAGAGACGCAATATCTCATGGCGCTCGGCCGCAGCAGAGGCTCTTGCCGAGAAGGCAAACGTCCGGCTCCTTCTCCCACAAGGAAGGGCCCAGCCCTGAAAGCTCTTGCTGCTCTTCATGGTGCCTTGGCACCCTATCCACAGGCACAGCAGCAGTGGGGATCTGTGCTTTCCCAGAGACGCAACATCTCATGGCGCGCGGCCGCGGCAGAGCCTCTTGCCGAGAAGGCAAACATCCGGCTCCTTCTCCCACAAGGAAGGGCCCAGCCCTGAAAGCTCTTGCTGCTCTTCACGCTGCCTTGGCGCCCTATCTACAGGCACTGCAGCAGTGGGGATCTGTGCTTTCCCAGAGACGCAACATCTCATGGCGCTCGGCCGCGGCAGAGCTTCTTGCCGAGAAGGCAAACGTCCGGCTCCTTCTCCCACAAGGAAGGGCCCAGCCCTGAAAGCTCTTGCTGCTCTTCACGGTGCCTTGGCGCCCTATCTACAGGCAGAACAGCAGTGGGGATCTGTGCTTTCCCAGAGACGCAACATCTCATGGCGCTCGGCCGCGGCAGAGCCTCTTGCCGAGAAGGCAAACATCCGGCTCCTTCTCCCACAAGGAAGGGCCCAGCCCTGAAAGCTCTTGCTGCTCTTCACGCTGCCTTGGCGCCCTATCTACAGGCACAATAGCAGTGGGGATCTGTGCTTTCCCAGAGACGCAACATCTCATGGCGCTCGGCCGCGGCAGAGCCTCTTGCCGAGAAGGCAAACGTCCGGCTCCTTCTCCCACAAGGAAGGGCCCAGCCCTGAAAGCTCTTGCTGCTCTTCACGCTGCCTTGGCACCTATCCACAGGCACAGCAGCACTGGGGATCTGTGCTTTCCCAGAGACGCAACACCTCATGGCGCGCGGCCGCGGCAGAGCCTCTTGCCGAGAAGGCAAACGTCCGGCTCCTTCACCCACAAGGAAGGGCCCAGCCCTGAAAGCTCTTGCTGCTCTTCACGGTGCCTTGGCGCCCTATCTACAGGCACAACAGCAGTGGGGATCTGTGCTTTCCCAGAGATGCAACATCTAATGGCGCTCGGCCGCGGCAGAGCCTCTTGCCGAGAAGGCAAACGTCCGGCTCCTTCTCCCACAAGGAAGGGCCCAGCCCTGAAAGCTCTTGCTGCTCTTCACGGTGCCTTGGCGTCCTATCTACAGGCACAGCAGCAGTGGGGATCTGTGCTTTCCCAGAGACGCAACATCTCATGGCGCTCGGCCGCGGCAGAGCCTCTTGCCGAGAAGGCAAACGTCCGGCTCCTTCTCCCACAAGGAAGGGCCCAGCCCTGAAAGCTCTTGCTGCTCTTCACGGTGCCTTGGTGCCCTATCTACAGGCACAACAGCAGTGGGGATCTGTGCTTTCCCAGAGACGCAACATCTCATGGTGCTCGGCCGCGGCAGAGCCTCTTGCCGAGAAGGCAAACGTCCGGCTCCTTCTCCCACAAGGAAGGGCCCAGCCCTGAAAGCTCTTGCTGCTCTTCACCTACCCTTGGAACCCTATCTACAGGCATAATAGCAGTGGGGATCTGTGCTTTCCCAGAGACGCAACATCTCATGGTGCTCGGCCGCGGCAGAGCCTCTTGCCGAAAAGGCAAACTTCCGGCTCCTTCTCCCACAAGGAAGGGCCCAGCCCTGAAAGCTCTTGCTGCTCTTCACGGTGCCTTGGCACCCTATCCACAGGCACAGCAGCACTGGGGATCTGTGCTTTCCCAGAGACGCAACACCTCATGGCGCTCGGCCGCGGCAGAGCCTCTTGCCGAAAAGGCAAACGTCCGGCTCCTTCTCCCACAAGGAAGGGCCCAGCCCTGAAAGCTCTTGCTGCTCTTCACGGTGCCTTGGCACCCTATCCACAGGCACAGCATCAGTGGGGATCTGTGCTTTCCCAGAGACGCAACATCTCATGGCGCTCGGCCGCGGCAGAGCCTCTTGCCGAGAAGGCACACATCCGGCTCCTTCTCCCACAAGGAAGGGCCCAGCCCTGAAAGCTCTTGCTGCTCTTCACGCTGCCTTGGCGCCCTATCTACAGGCACTGCAGCAGTGGGGATCTGTGCTTTCCCAGAGACGCAACATCTCATGGCGCTCGGCCGCGGCAGAGCCTCTTGCCGAGAAGGCAAACGTCCGGCTCCTTCTCCCACAAGGAAGGGCCCAGCCCTGAAAGCTCTTGCTGCTCTTCACCTACCCTTGGAACCCTATCTACAGGCATAATAGCAGTGGGGATCTGTGCTTTCCCAGAGACGCAACATCTCATGGCGCTCGGCCGCAGCAGAGGCTCTTGCCGAAAAGGCAAACGTCCGGCTCCTTCTCCCACAAGGAAGGGCCCAGCCCTGAAAGCTCTTGCTGCTCTTCACGCTGCGTTGGCACCTATCCACAGGCACAGCAGCACTGGGGATCTGTGCTTTCCCAGAGACGCAACATCTCATGGCGTGCGGCCGCGGCAGAGCCTCTTGCCGAGAAGGCAAACGTCCGGCTCCTTCACCCACAAGGAAGGGCCCAGCCCTGAAAGCTCTTGCTGCTCTTCACGGTGCCTTGGCGCCCTATCTACAGGCACAACAGCACTGGGGATCTGTGCTTTCCCAGAGACGCAACATCTCATGGCGCTCGGCCGCGGCAGAGCCTCTTGCCGAGAAGGCAAACGTCCGGCTCCTTCTCCCACAAGGAAGGGCCCAGCCCTGAAAGCTCTTGCTGCTCTTCACGCTGCCTTGGCGCCCTATCTACAGGCACAGCAGCAGTGGGGATCTGTGCTTTCCCAGAGACGCAACATCTCATGGCGCTCGGCCGCGGCAGAGCCTCTTGCCGAGAAGGCAAACGTCCGGCTCCTTCTCCCACAAGGAAGGGCCCAGCCCTGAAAGCTCTTGCTGCTCTTCACGCTGCCTTGGCACCTATCCACAGGCACAGCAGCACTGGGGATCTGTGCTTTCCCAGAGACGCAACACCTCATGGCGCGCGGCCGCGGCAGAGCCTCTTGCCGAGAAGGCAAACGTCCGGCTCCTTCACCCACAAGGAAGGGCCCAGCCCTGAAAGCTCTTGCTGCTCTTCACGGTGCCTTGGCGCCCTATCTACAGGCACAACAGCAGTGGGGATCTGTGCTTTCCCAGAGATGCAACATCTAATGGCGCTCGTCCGCGGCAGAGGCTCTTGCCGAGAAGGCAAACGTCCGGCTCCTTCTCCCACAAGGAAGGGCCCAGCCCTGAAAGCTCTTGCTGCTCTTCACGGTGCCTTGGCGCCCTATCTACAGGCACAACAGCACTGGGGATCTGTGCTTTTCCAGAGACGCAACATCTCATGGCGCTCGGCCGCGGCACAACATTTGCTGAAGAGGCAAACGTCCGGCTCCTTCTCCCACAAGGAAGGGCCCAGCCCTGAAAGCTCTTGCTGCTCTTCACGGTGCCTTGGCGTCCTATCTACAGGCACAGCAGCAGTGGGGATCTGTGCTTTCCCAGAGACGCAACATCTCATGGCGCTCGGCCGCGGCAGAGCCTCTTGCCGAGAAGGCAAACGTCCGGCTCCTTCTCCCACAAGGAAGGGCCCAGCCCTGAAAGCTCTTGCTGCTCTTCACGGTGCCTTGGTGCCCTATCTACAGGCACAACAGCAGTGGGGATCTGTGCTTTCCCAGAGACGCAACATCTCATGGTGCTCGGCCGCGGCAGAGCCTCTTGCCGAGAAGGCAAACGTCCGGCTCCTTCTCCCACAAGGAAGGGCCCAGCCCTGAAAGCTCTTGCTGCTCTTCACCTACCCTTGGAACCCTATCTACAGGCATAATAGCAGTGGGGATCTGTGCTTTCCCAGAGACGCAACATCTCATGGTGCTCGGCCGCGGCAGAGCCTCTTGCCGAAAAGGCAAACTTCCGGCTCCTTCTCCCACAAGGAAGGGCCCAGCCCTGAAAGCTCTTGCTGCTCTTCACGGTGCCTTGGCACCCTATCCACAGGCACAGCAGCACTGGGGATCTGTGCTTTCCCAGAGACGCAACACCTCATGGCGCTCGGCCGCGGCAGAGCCTCTTGCCGAAAAGGCAAACGTCCGGCTCCTTCTCCCACAAGGAAGGGCCCAGCCCTGAAAGCTCTTGCTGCTCTTCACGGTGCCTTGGCACCCTATCCACAGGCACAGCATCAGTGGGGATCTGTGCTTTCCCAGAGACGCAACATCTCATGGCGCTCGGCCGCGGCAGAGCCTCTTGCCGAGAAGGCACACATCCGGCTCCTTCTCCCACAAGGAAGGGCCCAGCCCTGAAAGCTCTTGCTGCTCTTCACGCTGCCTTGGCGCCCTATCTACAGGCACTGCAGCAGTGGGGATCTGTGCTTTCCCAGAGACGCAACATCTCATGGCGCTCGGCCGCGGCAGAGCCTCTTGCCGAGAAGGCAAACGTCCGGCTCCTTCTCCCACAAGGAAGGGTCCAGCCCTGAAAGCTCTTGCTGCTCTTCACCTACCCTTGGAACCCTATCTACAGGCATAATAGCAGTGGGGATCTGTGCTTTCCCAGAGACGCAACATCTCATGGCGCTCGGCCGCAGCAGAGGCTCTTGCCGAAAAGGCAAACGTCCGGCTCCTTCTCCCACAAGGAAGGGCCCAGCCCTGAAAGCTCTTGCTGCTCTTCACGCTGCGTTGGCACCTATCCACAGGCACAGCAGCACTGGGGATCTGTGCTTTCCCAGAGACGCAACATCTCATGGCGTGCGGCCGCGGCAGAGCCTCTTGCCGAGAAGGCAAACGTCCGGCTCCTTCACCCACAAGGAAGGGCCCAGCCCTGAAAGCTCTTGCTGCTCTTCACGGTGCCTTGGCACCCTATCTACAGGCACAACAGCACTGGGGATCTGTGCTTTCCCAGAGACGCAACATCTCATGGCGCTCGGCCGCGGCAGAGCCTCTTGCCGAGAAGGCAAACGTCCGGCTCCTTCTCCCACAAGGAAGGGCCCAGCCCTGAAAGCTCTTGCTGCTCTTCACGCTGCCTTGGCGCCCTATCTACAGGCACAGCAGCAGTGGGGATCTGTGCTTTCCCAGAGACGCAACATCTCATGGCGCTCGGCCGCGGCAGAGCCTCTTGCCGAGAAGGCAAACGTGTGGCTCCTTCTCCCACAAGGAAGGGCCCAGCCCTGAAAGCTCTTGCTGCTCTTCACGCTGCCTTGGCGCCCTATCTACAGGCACAGCAGCAGTGGGGATCTGTGCTTTCCCAGAGATGCAACATCTCATGGCGCTCGGCCGCGGCAGAGCCTCTTGCCGAGAAGGCAAACGTCCGGCTCCTTCTCCCACAAGGAAGGGCCCAGCCCTGAAAGCTCTTGCTGCTCTTCACGGTGCCTTGGCGCCCTATCTACAGGCACAACAGCACTGGGGATCTGTGCTTTCCCAGAGACGCAACATCTCATGGCGCTCGGCCGCGGCAGAGCCTCTTGCCGAGAAGGCAAACGTCCGGCTCCTTCTCCCACAAGGAAGGGCCCAGCCCTGAAAGCTCTTGCTGCTCTTCACGGTGCCTTGGCGCCCTATCTACAGGCACAGCAGCAGTGGGGATCTGTGCTTTCCCAGAGACGCAACATCTCATGGCGCTCGGCCGCAGCAGAGGCTCTTGCCGAGAAGGCAAACGTCCGGCTCCTTCTCCCACAAGGAAGGGCCCAGCTCAGAAAGCTCTTGCTGCTCTTCACGGTGCCTTGGCGCCCTATCTACAGGCACAGCAGCAGTGGGGATCTGTGCTTTCCCAGAGATGCTACATCTCATGGTGCTCGGCCGCGGCAGAGCCTCTTGCCGAGAAGGCAAACGTCCGGCTCCTTCTCCCACAAGGAAGGGCCCAGCCCTGAAAGCTCTTGCTGCTCTTCACGGTGCCTTGGAACCCTATCTACAGGCATAATAGCAGTGGGGATCTGTGCTTTCCCAGAGACGCAACATCTCATGGCGCTCGGCCGCAGCAGAGGCTCTTGCCGAAAAGGCAAACGTCCGGCTCCTTCTCCCACAAGGAAGGGCCCAGCCCTGAAAGCTCTTGCTGCTCTTCACGCTGCCTTGGCGCCCTATCTACAGGCACAGCAGCAGTGGGGATCTGTGCTTTCCCAGAGACGCAACATCTCATGGCGCTCAGGCGCGGCAGAGCCTCTTGCCGAGAAGGCAAACGTCCGGCTCCTTCTCCCACAAGGAAGGGCCCAGCCCTGAAAGCTCTTGCTGCTCTTCACGGTGCCTTGGCACCTATCCACAGGCACAGCAGCACTGGGGATCTGTGCTTTCCCAGAGACGCAACACCTCATGGCGCGCGGCCGCGGCAGAGCCTCTTGCCGAGAAGGCAAACGTCCGGCTCCTTCACCCACAAGGAAGGGCCCAGCCCTGAAAGCTCTTGCTGCTCTTCACGGTGCCTTGGCGCCCTATCTACAGGCACAACAGCAGTGGGGATCTGTGCTTTCCCAGAGACGCAACATCTCATGGCGCTCGGCCGTGGCAGAGCCTCTTGCCGAGAAGGCAAACGTCCGGCTCCTTCTCCCACAAGGAAGGGCCCAGCCCTGAAAGCTCTTGCTGCTCTTCACGGTGCCTTGGCGCCCTATCTACAGGCACAACAGCAGTGGGGATCTGTGCTTTTCCAGAGACGCAACATCTCATGGCGCTCGGCCGCGGCAGAGCCTCTTGCCGAGAAGGCAAACGTCCGGCTCCTTCTCCCACAAGGAAGGGCCCAGCCCTGAAAGCTCTTGCTGCTCTTCACGCTGCCTTGGCGCCCTATCTACAGGCATAATAGCAGTGGGGATCTGTGCTTTCCCAGAGACGCAACATCTCATGGCGCTCGGCCGCGGCAGAGCCTCTTGCCGAGAAGGCAAACGTCCGGCTCCTTCTCCCACAAGGAAGGGCCCAGCCCTGAAAGCTCTTGCTGCTCTTCACGGTGCCTTGGCGCCCTATCTACAGGCACAACCACAGTGGGGATCTGTGCTTTCCCAGAGACGCAACATCTCATGGCGCTCGGCCGCAGCAGAGGCT
This sequence comes from Harpia harpyja, assembly GCF_026419915.1. Taxonomy (NCBI): domain Eukaryota; kingdom Metazoa; phylum Chordata; class Aves; order Accipitriformes; family Accipitridae; genus Harpia; species Harpia harpyja. The sequence continues at coordinate 23,871,474 of NC_068947.1, read as the reverse complement.
CTTGCCGAGAAGGCAAACGTCCGGCTCCTTCTCCCACAAGGAAGGGCCCAGCCCTGAAAGCTCTTGCTGCTCTTCACGGTGCCTTGGCGCCCTATCTACAGGCACTGCAGCAGTGGGGATCTGTGCTTTCCCAGAGACGCAACATCTCATGGCGCTCGGCCGCGGCAGAGCCTCTTGCCGAGAAGGCAAACGTCCGGCTCCTTCTGCCACAAGGAAGGGCCCAGCCCTGAAAGCTCTTGCTGCTCTTCACGCTGCCTTGGTGCCCTATCTACAGGCACAGCAGCAGTGGGGATCTGTGCTTTCCCAGAGACGCAACATCTCATGGCGCTCGGCCGCGGCAGAGCCTCTTGCCGAGAAGGCAAACGTCCGGCTCCTTCTCCCACAAGGAAGGGCCCAGCCCTGAAAGCTCTTGCTGCCCTTCACGGTGCCTTGGCGCCCTATCTACAGGCACAATAGCAGTGGGGATCTGTGCTTTCCCAGAGACGCAACATCTCATGGCGCTCGGCCGCGGCAGAGCCTCTTGCCGAGAAGGCAAACGTCCGGCTCCTTCTCCCACAAGGAAGGGCCCAGCCCTGAAAGCTCTTGCTGCTCTTCACGGTGCCTTGGCGCCCTATCTACAGGCACAGCAGCAGTGGGGATCTGTGCTTTCCCAGAGACGCAACATCTCATGGCGCTCGGCCGCAGCAGAGGCTCTTGCCGAAAAGGCAAACGTCCGGCTCCTTCTCCCACAAGGAAGGGCCCAGCCCTGAAAGCTCTTGCTGCTCTTCACGCTGCCTTGGTGCCCTATCTACAGGCACAGCAGCAGTGGGGATCTGTGCTTTCCCAGAGATGCAACATCTCATGGCGCTCGGCCGCGGCAGAGCCTCTTGCCGAGAAGGCAAACGTCCGGCTCCTTCTCCCACAAGGAAGGGCCCAGCCCTGAAAGCTCTTGCTGCCCTTCACGGTGCCTTGGCGCCCTATCTACAGGCACAATAGCAGTGGGGATCTGTGCTTTCCCAGAGACGCAACATCTCATGGCGCTCGGCCGCGGCAGAGCCTCTTGCCGAGAAGGCAAACGTCCGGCTCCTTCTCCCACAAGGAAGGGCCCAGCCCTGAAAGCTCTTGCTGCTCTTCACGCTGCCTTGGCGCCCTATCTACAGGCACAACAGCACTGGGGATCTGTGCTATTCCACAGACGCAACATCTCATGGCGCTCGGCCGCGGCACAACATTTGCTGAAGAGGCAAACGTCCGGCTCCTTCTCCCACAAGGAAGGGCCCAGCCCTGAAAGCTCTTGCTGCTCTTCACGGTGCCTTGGCACCCTATCTACAGGCACAGCAGCAGTGGGGATCTGTGCTTTCCCAGAGACGCAACATCTCATGGTGCTCGGCCGCGGCAGAGCCTCTTGCCGAGAAGGCAAACGTCCGGCTCCTTCTCCCACAAGGAAGGGCCCAGCCCTGAAAGCTCTTGCTGCTCTTCACCTACCCTTGGAACCCTATCTACAGGCATAATAGCAGTGGGGATCTGTGCTTTCCCAGAGACGCAACATCTCATGGCGCTCGGCCGCAGCAGAGGCTCTTGCCGAAAAGGCAAACGTCCGGATCCTTCTCCCACAAGGAAGGGCCCAGCCCTGAAAGCTGTTGCTGCTCTTCACGGTGCCTTGGCGCCCTATCTACAGGCACAGCAGCAGTGGGGATCTGTGCTTTCCCAGAGACACAACATCTCATGGCGCTCGGCCGCGGCAGAGCCTCTTGCCGAGAAGGCAAACGTCCGGCTCCTTCTCCCACAAGGAAGGGCCCAGCCCTGAAAGCTCTTGCTGCTCTTCACGCTGCCTTGGCGCCCTATCTACAGGCACAGCAGCAGTGGGGATCTGTGCTTTCCCAGAGATGCAACATCTCATGGCGCTCGGCCGCGGAAGAGCCTCTTGCCGAGAAGGCAAACGTCCGGCTCCTTCTCCCACAAGGAAGGGCCCAGCCCTGAAAGCTCTTGCTGCCCTTCACTTTGCCTTGGCGCCCTATCTACAGGCACAATAGCAGTGGGGTTCTGTGCTTTCCCAGAGACGCAACATCTCATGGTGCTCGGCCGCGGCAGAGCTTCTTGCCGAGAAGGCAAACGTCCGGCTCCTTCTCCCACAAGGAAGGGCCCAGCCCTGAAAGCTCTTGCTGCTCTTCACGGTGCCTTGGCGCCCTATCTACAGGCACAGCAGCAGTGGGGATCTGTGCTTTCCCAGATACGCAACATCTCATGGCGCTCGTCCGCAGCAGAGGCTCTTGCCGAAAAGGCAAACGTCCGGCTCCTTCTCCGACAAGGAAGGGCCCAGCCCTGAAAGCTCTTGCTGCTCTTCACGGTGCCTTGGCGCCCTATCTACAGGCACAGCAGCACTGGGGATCTGTGCTTTCCCAGAGACGCAACATCTCATGGTGCTCGGCCGCGGCAGAGCCTCTTGCCGAGAAGGCAAACGTCCGGCTCCTTCTCCCACAAGGAAGGGCCCAGCCCTGAAAGCTCTTGCTGCTCTTCACGGTGCCTTGGCACCCTATCCACAGGCACAGCAGCACTGGGGATCTGTGCTTTCCCAGAGGCGCAACACCTCATGGCGCTCGGCCGCGGCAGAGCCTCTTGCCGAGAAGGCAAACGTCCGGCTCCTTCACCCACAAGGAAGGGCCCAGCCCTGAAAGCTCTTGCTGCTCTTCACGCTGCCTTGGCGCCCTATCTACAGGCACAACAGCAGTGGGGATCTGTGCTTTCCCAGAGACGCAACATCTCATGGCGCTCGGCCGCGGCAGAGCCTCTTGCCGAGAAGGCAAACGTGTGGCTCCTTCTCCCACAAGGAAGGGCCCAGCCCTGAAAGCTCTTGCTGCTCTTCACGCTGCCTTGGCGCCCTATCTACAGGCACAATAGCAGTGGGGATCTGTGCTTTCCCAGAGACGCAACATCTCATGGCGCTCGGCCGCAGCAGAGCCTCTTGCCGAGAAGGCAAACGTCCGGCTCCTTCTCCCACAAGGAAGGGCCCAGCCCTGAAACCTCTTGCTGCTTTTCACGGTGCCTTGGCGCCCTATCTACAGGCACAGCAGCAGTGGGGATCTGTGCTTTCCCAGAGACGCAACATCTCATGGCGCTCGGCCGCGGCAGAGCCTCTTGCCGAGAAGGCAAACGTCCGGCTCCTTCTCCCACAAGGAAGGGCCCAGCCCTGAAAGCTCTTGCTGCTCTTCACGGTGCCTTGGCGCCCTATCTACAGGCACAGCAGCAGTGGGGATCTGTGCTTTCCCAGAGACGCAACATCTCATGGTGCTCGGCCGCGGCAGAGCCTCTTGCCGAAAAGGCAAACGTCCGGCTCCTTCTCCCACAAGGAAGGGCCCAGCCCTGAAAGCTCTTGCTGCTCTTCACGGTGCCTTGGCACCCTATCCACAGGCACAGCAGCACTGGGGATCTGTGCTTTCCCAGAGGCGCAACACCTCATGGCGCTCGGCCGCGGCAGAGCCTCTTGCCGAGAAGGCAAACGTCCGGCTCCTTCTCCCACAAGGAAGGGCCCAGCCCTGAAAGCTCTTGCTGCTCTTCACGGTGCCTTGGCGCCCTATCTACAGGCACAGCAGCAGTGGGGATCTGTGCTTTCCCAGAGACGCAACATCTCATGGCGCTCGTCCGCAGCAGAGGCTCTTGCCGAAAAGGCAAACGTCCGGCTCCTTCTCCCACAAGGAAGGGCCCAGCCCTGAAAGCTCTTGCTGCTCTTCACGGTGCCTTGGCGCCCTATCTACAGGCACAGCAGCAGTGGGGATCTGTGCTTTCCCAGAGATGCTACATCTCATGGTGCTCGGCCGCGGCAGAGCCTCTTGCCGAGAAGGCAAACGTCCGGCTCCTTCTCCCACAAGGAAGGGCCCAGCCCTGAAAGCTCTTGCTGCTCTTCACGCTGCCTTGGAACCCTATCTACAGGCACAATAGCAGTGGGGATCTGTGCTTTCCCAGAGACGCAACATGTCATGGCGCTCGGCCGCGGCAGAGCCTCTTGCCGAGAAGGCAAACGTCCGGCTCCTTCTCCCACAAGGAAGGGCCCAGCCCTGAAAGCTCTTGCTGCTCTTCACGCTGCCTTGGCGCCCTATCTACAGGCACAGCAGCAGTGGGGATCTGTGCTTTCCCAGAGATGCAACATCTCATGGCGCTTGGCCGCGGCAGAGCCTCTTGCCGAGAAGGCAAACGTCCGGCTCCTTCTCCCACAAGGAAGGGCCCAGCCCTGAAAGCTCTTGCTGCCCTTCACGGTGCCTTGGCGCCCTATCTACAGGCACAATAGCAGTGGGGATCTGTGCTTTCCCAGAGACGCAACATCTCATGGCGCTCGGCCGCAGCAGAGCCTCTTGCCGAGAAGGCAAACGTCCGGCTCCTTCTCCCACAAGGAAGGGCCCAGCCCTGAAAGCTCTTGCTGCTCTTCACGCTGCCTTGGCGCCCTATCTACAGGCACAACAGCACTGGGGATCTGTGCTATTCCACAGACGCAACATCTCATGGCGCTCGGCCGCGGCACAATATTTGCTGAAGAGGCAAACGTCCGGCTCCTTCTCCCACAAGGAAGGGCCCAGCCCTGAAAGCTCTTGCTGCTCTTCACGGTGCCTTGGCACCCTATCTACAGGCACAGCAGCAGTGGGGATCTGTGCTTTCCCAGAGACGCAACATCTCATGGTGCTCGGCCGCGGCAGAGCCTCTTGCCGAGAAGGCAAACGTCCGGCTCCTTCTCCCACAAGGAAGGGCCCAGCCCTGAAAGCTCTTGCTGCTCTTCACCTACCCTTGGAACCCTATCTACAGGCACAGCAGCAGTGGGGATCTGTGCTTTCCCAGAGACGCAACATCTCATGGCGCTCGGCCGCAGCAGAGGCTCTTGCCGAAAAGGCAAACGTACGGATCCTTCTCCCACAAGGAAGGGCCCAGCCCTGAAAGCTGTTGCTGCTCTTCACGGTGCCTTGGCGCCCTATCTACAGGCACAGCAGCAGTGGGGATCTGTGCTTTCCCAGAGACACAACATCTCATGGCGCTCGGCCGCGGCAGAGCCTCTTGCCGAGAAGGCAAACGTCCGGCTCCTTCTCCCACAAGGAAGGGCCCAGCCCTGAAAGCTCTTGCTGCTCTTCACGCTGCCTTGGCGCCCTATCTACAGGCACAGCAGCAGTGGGGATCTGTGCTTTCCCAGAGACGCAACATCTCATGGCGCTCAGGCGCGGCAGAGCCTCTTGCCGAGAAGGCAAACGTCCGGCTCCTTCTCCCACAAGGAAGGGCCCAGCCCTGAAAGCTCTTGCTGCTCTTCACGGTGCCTTGGCACCTATCCACAGGCACAGCAGCACTGGGGATCTGTGCTTTCCCAGAGACGCAACACCTCATGGCGCGCGGCCGCGGCAGAGCCTCTTGCCGAGAAGGCAAACGTCCGGCTCCTTCACCCACAAGGAAGGGCCCAGCCCTGAAAGCTCTTGCTGCTCTTCACGGTGCCTTGGCGCCCTATCTACAGGCACAACAGCAGTGGGGATCTGTGCTTTCCCAGAGACGCAACATCTCATGGCGCTCGGCCGTGGCAGAGCCTCTTGCCGAGAAGGCAAACGTCCGGCTCCTTCTCCCACAAGGAAGGGCCCAGCCCTGAAAGCTCTTGCTGCTCTTCACGGTGCCTTGGCGCCCTATCTACAGGCACAACAGCAGTGGGGATCTGTGCTTTTCCAGAGACGCAACATCTCATGGCGCTCGGCCGCGGCAGAGCCTCTTGCCGAGAAGGCAAACGTCCGGCTCCTTCTCCCACAAGGAAGGGCCCAGCCCTGAAAGCTCTTGCTGCTCTTCACGCTGCCTTGGCGCCCTATCTACAGGCATAATAGCAGTGGGGATCTGTGCTTTCCCAGAGACGCAACATCTCATGGCGCTCGGCCGCGGCAGAGCCTCTTGCCGAGAAGGCAAACGTCCGGCTCCTTCTCCCACAAGGAAGGGCCCAGCCCTGAAAGCTCTTGCTGCTCTTCACGGTGCCTTGGCGCCCTATCTACAGGCACAACCACAGTGGGGATCTGTGCTTTCCCAGAGACGCAACATCTCATGGCGCTCGGCCGCAGCAGAGGCTCTTGCCGAGAAGGCAAACGTCCGGCTCCTTCTCCCACAAGGAAGGGCCCAGCCCTGAAAGCTCTTGCTGCTCTTCACGGTGCCTTGGCGCCCTATCTACAGGCACTGCAGCAGTGGGGATCTGTGCTTTCCCAGAGACGCAACATCTCATGGCGCTCGGCCGCGGCAGAGCCTCTTGCCGAGAAGGCAAACGTCCGGCTCCTTCTGCCACAAGGAAGGGCCCAGCCCTGAAAGCTCTTGCTGCTCTTCACGCTGCCTTGGTGCCCTATCTACAGGCACAGCAGCAGTGGGGATCTGTGCTTTCCCAGAGACGCAACATCTCATGGCGCTCGGCCGCGGCAGAGCCTCTTGCCGAGAAGGCAAACGTCCGGCTCCTTCTCCCACAAGGAAGGGCCCAGCCCTGAAAGCTCTTGCTGCCCTTCACGGTGCCTTGGCGCCCTATCTACAGGCACAATAGCAGTGGGGATCTGTGCTTTCCCAGAGACGCAACATCTCATGGCGCTCGGCCGCGGCAGAGCCTCTTGCCGAGAAGGCAAACGTCCGGCTCCTTCTCCCACAAGGAAGGGCCCAGCCCTGAAAGCTCTTGCTGCTCTTCACGGTGCCTTGGCGCCCTATCTACAGGCACAGCAGCAGTGGGGATCTGTGCTTTCCCAGAGACGCAACATCTCATGGCGCTCGGCCGCAGCAGAGGCTCTTGCCGAAAAGGCAAACGTCCGGCTCCTTCTCCCACAAGGAAGGGCCCAGCCCTGAAAGCTCTTGCTGCTCTTCACGCTGCCTTGGTGCCCTATCTACAGGCACAGCAGCAGTGGGGATCTGTGCTTTCCCAGAGATGCAACATCTCATGGCGCTCGGCCGCGGCAGAGCCTCTTGCCGAGAAGGCAAACGTCCGGCTCCTTCTCCCACAAGGAAGGGCCCAGCCCTGAAAGCTCTTGCTGCCCTTCACGGTGCCTTGGCGCCCTATCTACAGGCACAATAGCAGTGGGGATCTGTGCTTTCCCAGAGACGCAACATCTCATGGCGCTCGGCCGCGGCAGAGCCTCTTGCCGAGAAGGCAAACGTCCGGCTCCTTCTCCCACAAGGAAGGGCCCAGCCCTGAAAGCTCTTGCTGCTCTTCACGCTGCCTTGGCGCCCTATCTACAGGCACAACAGCACTGGGGATCTGTGCTATTCCACAGACGCAACATCTCATGGCGCTCGGCCGCGGCACAACATTTGCTGAAGAGGCAAACGTCCGGCTCCTTCTCCCACAAGGAAGGGCCCAGCCCTGAAAGCTCTTGCTGCTCTTCACGGTGCCTTGGCACCCTATCTACAGGCACAGCAGCAGTGGGGATCTGTGCTTTCCCAGAGACGCAACATCTCATGGTGCTCGGCCGCGGCAGAGCCTCTTGCCGAGAAGGCAAACGTCCGGCTCCTTCTCCCACAAGGAAGGGCCCAGCCCTGAAAGCTCTTGCTGCTCTTCACCTACCCTTGGAACCCTATCTACAGGCATAATAGCAGTGGGGATCTGTGCTTTCCCAGAGACGCAACATCTCATGGCGCTCGGCCGCAGCAGAGGCTCTTGCCGAAAAGGCAAACGTCCGGATCCTTCTCCCACAAGGAAGGGCCCAGCCCTGAAAGCTGTTGCTGCTCTTCACGGTGCCTTGGCGCCCTATCTACAGGCACAGCAGCAGTGGGGATCTGTGCTTTCCCAGAGACACAACATCTCATGGCGCTCGGCCGCGGCAGAGCCTCTTGCCGAGAAGGCAAACGTCCGGCTCCTTCTCCCACAAGGAAGGGCCCAGCCCTGAAAGCTCTTGCTGCTCTTCACGCTGCCTTGGCGCCCTATCTACAGGCACAGCAGCAGTGGGGATCTGTGCTTTCCCAGAGATGCAACATCTCATGGCGCTCGGCCGCGGAAGAGCCTCTTGCCGAGAAGGCAAACGTCCGGCTCCTTCTCCCACAAGGAAGGGCCCAGCCCTGAAAGCTCTTGCTGCCCTTCACTTTGCCTTGGCGCCCTATCTACAGGCACAATAGCAGTGGGGTTCTGTGCTTTCCCAGAGACGCAACATCTCATGGTGCTCGGCCGCGGCAGAGCTTCTTGCCGAGAAGGCAAACGTCCGGCTCCTTCTCCCACAAGGAAGGGCCCAGCCCTGAAAGCTCTTGCTGCTCTTCACGGTGCCTTGGCGCCCTATCTACAGGCACAGCAGCAGTGGGGATCTGTGCTTTCCCAGATACGCAACATCTCATGGCGCTCGTCCGCAGCAGAGGCTCTTGCCGAAAAGGCAAACGTCCGGCTCCTTCTCCGACAAGGAAGGGCCCAGCCCTGAAAGCTCTTGCTGCTCTTCACGGTGCCTTGGCGCCCTATCTACAGGCACAGCAGCACTGGGGATCTGTGCTTTCCCAGAGACGCAACATCTCATGGTGCTCGGCCGCGGCAGAGCCTCTTGCCGAGAAGGCAAACGTCCGGCTCCTTCTCCCACAAGGAAGGGCCCAGCCCTGAAAGCTCTTGCTGCTCTTCACGGTGCCTTGGCACCCTATCCACAGGCACAGCAGCACTGGGGATCTGTGCTTTCCCAGAGGCGCAACACCTCATGGCGCTCGGCCGCGGCAGAGCCTCTTGCCGAGAAGGCAAACGTCCGGCTCCTTCACCCACAAGGAAGGGCCCAGCCCTGAAAGCTCTTGCTGCTCTTCACGCTGCCTTGGCGCCCTATCTACAGGCACAACAGCAGTGGGGATCTGTGCTTTCCCAGAGACGCAACATCTCATGGCGCTCGGCCGCGGCAGAGCCTCTTGCCGAGAAGGCAAACGTGTGGCTCCTTCTCCCACAAGGAAGGGCCCAGCCCTGAAAGCTCTTGCTGCTCTTCACGCTGCCTTGGCGCCCTATCTACAGGCACAATAGCAGTGGGGATCTGTGCTTTCCCAGAGACGCAACATCTCATGGCGCTCGGCCGCAGCAGAGCCTCTTGCCGAGAAGGCAAACGTCCGGCTCCTTCTCCCACAAGGAAGGGCCCAGCCCTGAAACCTCTTGCTGCTTTTCACGGTGCCTTGGCGCCCTATCTACAGGCACAGCAGCAGTGGGGATCTGTGCTTTCCCAGAGACGCAACATCTCATGGCGCTCGGCCGCGGCAGAGCCTCTTGCCGAGAAGGCAAACGTCCGGCTCCTTCTCCCACAAGGAAGGGCCCAGCCCTGAAAGCTCTTGCTGCTCTTCACGGTGCCTTGGCGCCCTATCTACAGGCACAGCAGCAGTGGGGATCTGTGCTTTCCCAGAGACGCAACATCTCATGGTGCTCGGCCGCGGCAGAGCCTCTTGCCGAAAAGGCAAACGTCCGGCTCCTTCTCCCACAAGGAAGGGCCCAGCCCTGAAAGCTCTTGCTGCTCTTCACGGTGCCTTGGCACCCTATCCACAGGAACAGCAGCACTGGGGATCTGTGCTTTCCCAGAGGCGCAACACCTCATGGCGCTCGGCCGCGGCAGAGCCTCTTGCCGAGAAGGCAAACGTCCGGCTCCTTCTCCCACAAGGAAGGGCCCAGCCCTGAAAGCTCTTGCTGCTCTTCACGGTGCCTTGGCGCCCTATCTACAGGCACAGCAGCAGTGGGGATCTGTGCTTTCCCAGAGACGCAACATCTCATGGCGCTCGTCCGCAGCAGAGGCTCTTGCCGAAAAGGCAAACGTCCGGCTCCTTCTCCCACAAGGAAGGGCCCAGCCCTGAAAGCTCTTGCTGCTCTTCACGGTGCCTTGGCGCCCTATCTACAGGCACAGCAGCAGTGGGGATCTGTGCTTTCCCAGAGATGCTACATCTCATGGTGCTCGGCCGCGGCAGAGCCTCTTGCCGAGAAGGCAAACGTCCGGCTCCTTCTCCCACAAGGAAGGGCCCAGCCCTGAAAGCTCTTGCTGCTCTTCACGCTGCCTTGGAACCCTATCTACAGGCACAATAGCAGTGGGGATCTGTGCTTTCCCAGAGACGCAACATGTCATGGCGCTCGGCCGCGGCAGAGCCTCTTGCCGAGAAGGCAAACGTCCGGCTCCTTCTCCCACAAGGAAGGGCCCAGCCCTGAAAGCTCTTGCTGCTCTTCACGCTGCCTTGGCGCCCTATCTACAGGCACAGCAGCAGTGGGGATCTGTGCTTTCCCAGAGATGCAACATCTCATGGCGCTTGGCCGCGGCAGAGCCTCTTGCCGAGAAGGCAAACGTCCGGCTCCTTCTCCCACAAGGAAGGGCCCAGCCCTGAAAGCTCTTGCTGCCCTTCACGGTGCCTTGGCGCCCTATCTACAGGCACAATAGCAGTGGGGATCTGTGCTTTCCCAGAGACGCAACATCTCATGGCGCTCGGCCGCAGCAGAGCCTCTTGCCGAGAAGGCAAACGTCCGGCTCCTTCTCCCACAAGGAAGGGCCCAGCCCTGAAAGCTCTTGCTGCTCTTCACGCTGCCTTGGCGCCCTATCTACAGGCACAACAGCACTGGGGATCTGTGCTATTCCACAGACGCAACATCTCATGGCGCTCGGCCGCGGCACAATATTTGCTGAAGAGGCAAACGTCCGGCTCCTTCTCCCACAAGGAAGGGCCCAGCCCTGAAAGCTCTTGCTGCTCTTCACGGTGCCTTGGCACCCTATCTACAGGCACAGCAGCAGTGGGGATCTGTGCTTTCCCAGAGACGCAACATCTCATGGTGCTCGGCCGCGGCAGAGCCTCTTGCCGAGAAGGCAAACGTCCGGCTCCTTCTCCCACAAGGAAGGGCCCAGCCCTGAAAGCTCTTGCTGCTCTTCACCTACCCTTGGAACCCTATCTACAGGCACAGCAGCAGTGGGGATCTGTGCTTTCCCAGAGACGCAACATCTCATGGCGCTCGGCCGCAGCAGAGGCTCTTGCCGAAAAGGCAAACGTACGGATCCTTCTCCCACAAGGAAGGGCCCAGCCCTGAAAGCTGTTGCTGCTCTTCACGGTGCCTTGGCGCCCTATCTACAGGCACAGCAGCAGTGGGGATCTGTGCTTTCCCAGAGACACAACATCTCATGGCGCTCGGCCGCGGCAGAGCCTCTTGCCGAGAAGGCAAACGTCCGGCTCCTTCTCCCACAAGGAAGGGCCCAGCCCTGAAAGCTCTTGCTGCTCTTCACGCTGCCTTGGCGCCCTATCTACAGGCACAGCAGCAGTGGGGATCTGTGCTTTCCCAGAGATGCAACATCTCATGGCGCTCGGCCGCGGAAGAGCCTCTTGCCGAGAAGGCAAACGTCCGGCTCCTTCTCCCACAAGGAAGGGCCCAGCCCTGAAAGCTCTTGCTGCCCTTCACTTTGCCTTGGCGCCCTATCTACAGGCAGAACAGCAGTGGGGTTCTGTGCTTTCCCAGAGACGCAACATCTCATGGTGCTCGGCCGCGGCAGAGCTTCTTGCCGAGAAGGCAAACGTCCGGCTCCTTCTCCCACAAGGAAGGGCCCAGCCCTGAAAGCTCTTGCTGCTCTTCACGGTGCCTTGGCGCCCTATCTACAGGCACAGCAGCAGTGGGGATCTGTGCTTTCCCAGAGACGCAACATCTCATGGCGCTCGGCCGCAGCAGAGGCTCTTGCCGAAAAGGCAAACGTCCGGCTCCTTCTCCCACAAGGAAGGGCCCAGCCCTGAAAGCTCTTGCTGCTTTTCACGGTGCCTTGGCGCCCTATCTACAGGCACAGCAGCAGTGGGGATCTGTGCTTTCCCAGAGACGCAACATCTCATGGTGCTCGGCCGCGGCAGAGCCTCTTGCCGAAAAGGCAAACGTCCGGCTCCTTCTCCCACAAGGAAGGGCCCAGCCCTCAAAACTCTTGCTGCTCTTCACGGTGCCTTGGCACCCTATCCACAGGCACAGCAGCACTGGGGATCTGTGCTTTCCCAGAGGCGCAACACCTCATGGCGCTCGGCCGCGGCAGAGCCTCTTGCCGAGAAGGCAAACGTCCGGCTCCTTCACCCACAAGGAAGGGCCCAGCCCTGAAAGCTGTTGCTGCTCTTCACGCTGCCTTGGCGCCCTATCTACAGGCACAACAGCAGTGGGGATCTGTGCTTTCCCAGAGACGCAACATCTCATGGCGCTCGGCCGCGGCAGAGCCTCTTGCCGAGAAGGCAAACGTGTGGCTCCTTCTCCCACAAGGAAGGGCCCAGCCCTGAAAGCTCTTGCTGCTCTTCACGCTGCCTTGGCGCCCTATCTACAGGCACAATAGCAGTGGGGATCTGTGCTTTCCCAGAGACGCAACATCTCATGGCGCTCGGCCGCAGCAGAGCCTCTTGCCGAGAAGGCAAACGTCCGGCTCCTTCTCCCACAAGGAAGGGCCCAGCCCTGAAACCTCTTGCTGCTTTTCACGGTGCCTTGGCGCCCTATCTACAGGCACAGCAGCAGTGGGGATCTGTGCTTTCCCAGAGACGCAACATCTCATGGCGCTCGGCCGCGGCAGAGCCTCTTGCCGAGAAGGCAAACGTCCGGCTCCTTCTCCCACAAGGAAGGGCCCAGCCCTGAAAGCTCTTGCTGCTCTTCACGGTGCCTTGGCGCCCTATCTACAGGCACAGCAGCAGTGGGGATCTGTGCTTTCCCAGAGACGCAACATCTCATGGCGCTCGGCCGCGGCAGAGCCTCTTGCCGAGAAGGCAAACGTCCGGCTCCTTCTCCCACAAGGAAGGGCCCAGCCCTGAAACCTCTTGCTGCTTTTCACGGTGCCTTGGCGCCCTATCTACAGGCACAGCAGCAGTGGGGATCTGTGCTTTCCCAGAGACGCAACATCTCATGGTGCTCGGCCGCGGCAGAGCCTCTTGCCGAGAAGGCAAACGTCCGGCTCCTTCTCCCACAAGGAAGGGCCCAGCCCTGAAAGCTCTTGCTGCTCTTCAAGGTGCCTTGGCGCCCTATCTACAGGCACAACAGCACTGGGGATCTGTGCTTTCCCAGAGACGCAACATCTCATGGCGCTCGGCCGCGGCACAACATTTACTGAAGAGGCAAACGTCCGGCTCCTTCTCCCACAAGGAAGGGCCCAGCCCTGAAAGCTCTTGCTGCTCTTCACGCTGCCTTGGAACCCTATCTACAGGCACAATAGCAGTCGGGATCTGTGCTTTCCCAGAGACGCAACATGTCATGGCGCTCGGCCGCAGCAGAGGCTCTTGCCGAGAAGGCAAACGTCCGGCTCCTTCTCCCACAAGGAAGGGCCCAGCCCTGAAAGCTCTTGCTGCTCTTCACGCTGCCTTGGCGCCCTATCTACAGGCACAGCAGCAGTGGGGATCTGTGCTTTCCCAGAGACGCAGCATCTCATGGCGCTTGGCCGCGGCAGAGCCTCTTGCCAAGAAGGCAAACGTCCGGCTCCTTCTCCCACAAGGAAGGGCCCAGCCCTGAAAGCTCTTGCTGCTCTTCACGCTGCCTTGGCGCCCTATCTACAGGCACAGCAGCAGTGGGGATCTGTGCTTTCCCAGAGATGCAACATCTCATGGCGCTCGGCCGCGGCAGAGCCTCTTGCCGAGAAGGCAAACGTCCGGCTCCTTCTCCCACAAGGAAGGGCCCAGCCCTGAAAGCTCTTGCTGCCCTTCACGGTGCCTTGGCGCCCTATCTACAGGCACAATAGCAGTGGGGATCTGTGCTTTCCCAGAGACGCAACATCTCATGGCGCTCGGCCGCGGCAGAGCCTCTTGCCGAGAAGGCAAACGTCCGGCTCCTTCTCCCACAAGGAAGGGCCCAGCCCTGAAAGCTCTTGCTGCTCTTCACGCTGCCTTGGCACCCTATCTACAGGCACAGCAGCAGTGGGGATCTGTGCTTTCCCAGAGACGCAACATCTCATGGTGCTCGGCCGCGGCAGAGCCTCTTGCCGAGAAGGCAAACGTCCGGCTCCTTCTCCCACAAGGAAGGGCCCAGCCCTGAAAGCTCTTGCTGCTCTTCACCTACCCTTGGAACCCTATCTACAGGCATAATAGCAGTGGGGATCTGTGCTTTCCCAGAGACGCAACATCTCATGGCGCTCGGCCGCAGCGGAGGCTCTTGCCGAAAAGGCAAACGTCCGGCTCCTTCTCCCACAAGGAAGGGCCCAGCCCTGAAAGCTCTTGCTGCTCTTCACGCTGCCTTGGCACCTATCCACAGACACAGCAGCAGTGGGGATCTGTGCTTTCCCAGAGACACAACATCTCATGGCGCTCGGCCGCGGCAGAGCCTCTTGCCGAGAAGGCAAACGTCCGGCTCCTTCTCCCACAAGGAAGGGCCCAGCCCTGAAAGCTCTTGCTGCTCTTCACGCTGCCTTGGCGCCCTATCTACAGGCACAGCAGCAGTGGGGATCTGTGCTTTCCCAGAGATGCAACATCTCATGGCGCTCGGCCGCGGCAGAGCCTCTTGCCGAGAAGGCAAACGTCCGGCTCCTTCTCCCACAAGGAAGGGCCCAGCCCTGAAAGCTCTTGCTGCCCTTCACTTTGCCTTGGCGCCCTATCTACAGGCACAATAGCAGTGGGGTTCTGTGCTTTCCCAGAGACGCAACATCTCATGGTGCTCGGCCGCGGCAGAGCCTCTTGCCGAGAAGGCAAACGTCCGGCTCCTTCTCCCACAAGGAAGGGCCCAGCCCTGAAAGCTCTTGCTGCTCTTCACGGTGCCTTGGCGCCCTATCTACAGGCAGAGCAGCAGTGGGGATCTGTGCTTTCCCAGAGACGCAACATCTCATGGCGCTCGTCCGCAGCAGAGGCTCTTGCCGAAAAGGCAAACGTCCGGCTCCTTCTCCCACAAGGAAGGGCCCAGCCCTGAAAGCTCTTGCTGCTCTTCACGCTGCCTTGGCGCCCTATCTACAGGCACTGCAGCAGTGGGGATCTGTGCTTTCCCAGAGACGCAACATCTCATGGTGCTCGGCCGCGGCAGAGCCTCTTGCCGAAAAGGCAAACGTCCGGCTCCTTCTCCCACAAGGAAGGGCCCAGCCCTGAAAGCTCTTGCTGCTCTTCACGGTGCCTTGGCACCCTATCTACAGGCACAGCAGCACTGGGGATCTGTGCTTTCCCAGAGGCGCAATACCTCATGGCGCTCGGCCGCGGCAGAGCCTCTTGCCGAGAAGGCAAACGTCCGGCTCCTTCACCCACAAGGAAGGGCCCAGCCCTGAAAGCTGTTGCTGCTCTTCACGCTGCCTTGGCGCCCTATCTACAGGCACAACAGCAGTGGGGATCTGTGCTTTCCCAGAGACGCAACATCTCATGGCGCTCGGCCGCGGCAGAGCCTCTTGCCGAGAAGGCAAACGTGTGGCTCCTTCTCCCACAAGGAAGGGCCCAGCCCTGAAAGCTCTTGCTGCTCTTCACGCTGCATTGGCACCCTATCTACAGGCACAATAGCAGTGGGGATCTGTGCTTTCCCAGAGACACAACATCTCATGGCGCTCGGCCGCAGCAGAGCCTCTTGCCGAGAAGGCAAACGTCCGGCTCCTTCTCCCACAAGGAAGGGCCCAGCCCTGAAACCTCTTGCTGCTTTTCACGGTGCCTTGGCGCCCTATCTACAGGCACAGCAGCAGTGGGGATCTGTGCTTTCCCAGAGACGCAACATCTCATGGCGCTCGGCCGCGGCAGAGCCTCTTGCCGAGAAGGCAAACGTCCGGCTCCTTCTCCCACAAGGAAGGGCCCAGCCCTGAAAGCTGTTGCTGCTCTTCACGGTGCCTTGGCGCCCTATCTACAGGCACAATAGCAGTGGGGATCTGTGCTTTCCCAGAGACGCAACATCTCATGGCGCTCGGCCGCGGCAGAGCCTCTTGCCGAGAAGGCAAACGTCCGGCTCCTTCTCCCACAAGGAAGGGCCCAGCCCTGAAAGCTCTTGCTGCTCTACACGGTGCCTTGGCGCCCTATCTACAGGCACAACAGCACTGGGGATCTGTGCTTTCCCAGAGACGCAACATCTCATGGCGCTCGGCCGCGGCACAACATTTGCTGAAGAGGCAAACGTCCGACTCCTTCTCCCACAAGGAAGGGCCCAGCCCTGAAAGCTCTTGCTGCTCTTCACGCTGCCTTGGCGCCCTATCTACAGGCACAGCAGCACTGGGGATCTGTGCTTTCCCAGAGACGCAACATCTCATGGCGCTCGGCCACGGCAGAGCCTCTTGCCGAAAAGGCAAACGTCCGGCTCCTTCTCCCACAAGGAAGGGCCCAGCCCTGAAAGCTCTTGCTGCTCTTCACGGTGCCTTGGCACCCTATCTACAGGCACAGCAGCAGTGGGGATCTGTGCTTTCCCAGAGACGCAACATCTCATGGCGCTCGGCCGCGGCAGAGGCTCTTGCCGAGAAGGCAAACGTCCGGCTCCTTCTCCCACAAGGAAGGGCCCAGCCCTGAAAGCTCTTGCTGCTATTCACGCTGCCTTGGCGCCCTATCTACAGGCACAGCAGCAGTGGGGATCTGTGCTTTCCCAGAGACGCAACATCTCATGGCGCTCGGCCGCGGCAGAGGCTCTTGCCGAGAAGGCAAACGTCCGGCTCCTTCTCCCACAAGGAAGGGCCCAGCCCTGAAAGCTCTTGCTGCTCTTCACGGTGCCTTGGCGCCCTATCTACAGGCACAGCAGCAGTGGGGATCTGTGCTTTCCCAGAGACGCAACATCTCATGGTGCTCGGCCGCGGCAGAGCCTCTTGCCGAGAAGGCAAACGTCCGGCTCCTTCTCCCACAAGGAAGGGCCCAGCCCTGAAAGCTCTTGCTGCTCTTCACGCTGCCTTGGCGCCCTATCTACAGGCACAGCAGCAGTGGGGATCTGTGCTTTCCCAGAGATGCAACATCTCATGGCGCTCGGCCGCGGCAGAGCCTCTTGCCGAGAAGGCAAACGTCCGGCTCCTTCTCCCACAAGGAAGGGCCCAGCCCTGAAAGCTCTTGCTGCCCTTCACGGTGCCTTGGCGCCCTATCTACAGGCACAATAGCAGTGGGGTTCTGTGCTTTCCCAGAGACGCAACATCTCATGGTGCTCGGCCGCGGCAGAGCCTCTTGCCGAAAAGGCAAACGTCCGGCTCCTTCTCCCACAAGGAAGGGCCCAGCCCTGAAAGCTCTTGCTGCTCTTCACGCTGCCTTGGCGCCCTATCTACAGGCACAGCAGCAGTGGGGATCTGTGCTTTCCCAGAGACGCAACATCTCATGGCGCTCGTCCGCAGCAGAGGCTCTTTCCGAAAAGGCAAACGTCCGGCTCCTTCTCCCACAAGGAAGGGCCCAGCCCTGAAAGCTCTTGCTGCTCTTCACGGTGCCTTGGCGCCCTATCTACAGGCACAGCAGCAGTGGGGATCTGTGCTTTCCCAGAGACGCAACATCTCATGGTGCTCGGCCGCGGCAGAGCCTCTTGCCGAAAAGGCAAACGTCCGGCTCCTTCTCCCACAAGGAAGGGCCCAGCCCTGAAAGCTCTTGCTGCTCTTCACGGTGCCTTGGCACCCTATCCACAGGCACAGCAGCACTGGGGATCTGTGCTTTCCCAGAGGCGCAACACCTCATGGCGCTCGGCCGCGGCAGAGCCTCTTGCCGAGAAGGCAAACGTCCGGCTCCTTCACCCACAAGGAAGGGCCCAGCCCTGAAAGCTCTTGCTGCTCTTCACGCTGCCTTGGCGCCCTATCTACAGGCACAACAGCAGTGGGGATCTGTGCTTTCCCAGAGACGCAACATCTCATGGCGCTCGGCCGCGGCAGAGCCTCTTGCCGAGAAGGCAAACGTGTGGCTCCTTCTCCCACAAGGAAGGGCCCAGCCCTGAAAGCTCTTGCTGCTCTTCACGCTGCCTTGGCGCCCTATCTACAGGCACAATATCAGTGGGGATCTGTGCTTTCCCAGAGACGCAACATCTCATGGCGCTCGGCCGCAGCAGAGCCTCTTGCCGAGAAGGCAAACGTCCGGCTCCTTCTCCCACAAGGAAGGGCCCAGCCCTGAAACCTCTTGCTGCTTTTCACGGTGCCTTGGCGCCCTATCTACAGGCAAAGCAGCAGTGGGGATCTGTGCTTTCCCAGAGACGCAACATCTCATGGCGCTCGGCCGCGGCAGAGCCTCTTGCCGAGAAGGCAAACGTCCGGCTCCTTCTCCCACAAGGAAGGGCCCAGCCCTGAAAGCTCTTGCTGCTCTTCACGCTGCCTTGGCGCCCTATCTACAGGCACAATAGCAGTGGGGATCTGTGCTTTCCCAGAGACGCAACATCTCATGGCGCTCGGCCGCGGCAGAGCCTCTTGCCGAGAAGGCAAACGTCCGGCTCCTTCTCCCACAAGGAAGGGCCCAGCCCTGAAAGCTCTTGCTGCTCTTCAAGGTGCCTTGGCGCCCTATCTACAGGCACAACAGCAGTGGGGATCTGTGCTTTCCCAGAGACGCAACATCTCATGGCGCTCGGCCGCGGCACAACATTTGCTGAAGAGGCAAACGTCCGACTCCTTCTCCCACAAGGAAGGGCCCAGCCCTGAAAGCTCTTGCTGCTCTTCACGCTGCCTTGGCGCCCTATCTACAGGCACAGCAGCACTGGGGATCTGTGCTTTCCCAGAGACGCAACATCTCATGGCGCTCGGCCACGGCAGAGCCTCTTGCCGAAAAGGCAAACGTCCGGCTCCTTCTCCCACAAGGAAGGGCCCAGCCCTGAAAGCTCTTGCTGCTCTTCACGCTGCCTTGGCGCCCTATCTACAGGCACAGCAGCAGTGGGGATCTGTGCTTTCCCAGAGATGCAACATCTCATGGCGCTCGGCCGCGGCAGAGCCTCTTGCCGAGAAGGCAAACGTCCGGCTCCTTCTCCCACAAGGAAGGGCCCAGCCCTGAAAGCTCTTGCTGCCCTTCACTTTGCCTTGGCGCCCTATCTACAGGCACAATAGCAGTGGGGTTCTGTGCTTTCCCAGAGACGCAACATCTCATGGTGCTCGGCCGCGGCAGAGCCTCTTGCCGAGAAGGCAAACGTCCGGCTCCTTCTCCCACAAGGAAGGGCCCAGCCCTGAAAGCTCTTGCTGCTCTTCACGCTGCCTTGGCGCCCTATCTACAGGCAGAGCAGCAGTGGGGATCTGTGCTTTCCCAGAGACGCAACATCTCATGGCGCTCGGCCGCAGCAGAGGCTCTTGCCGAAAAGGCAAACGTCCGGCTCCTTCTCCCACAAGGAAGGGCCCAGCCCTGAAAGCTCTTGCTGCTCTTCACGCTGCCTTGGCGCCCTATCTACAGGCACAGCAGCAGTGGGGATCTGTGCTTTCCCAGAGACGCAACATCTCATGGTGCTCGGCCGCGGCAGAGCCTCTTGCCGAAAAGGCAAACGTCCGGCTCCTTCTCCCACAAGGAAGGGCCCAGCCCTGAAAGCTCTTGCTGCTCTTCACGGTGCCTTGGCACCCTATCTACAGGCACAGCAGCACTGGGGATCTGTGCTTTCCCAGAGGCGCAACACCTCATGGCGCTCGGCCGCGGCAGAGCCTCTTGCCGAGAAGGCAAACGTCCGGCTCCTTCACCCACAAGGAAGGGCCCAGCCCTGAAAGCTCTTGCTGCTCTTCACGCTGCCTTGGCGCCCTATCTACAGGCAGAACAGCAGTGGGGATCTGTGCTTTCCCAGAGACGCAACATCTCATGGCGCTCGGCCGCGGCAGAGCCTCTTGCCGAGAAGGCAAACGTCCGGCTCCTTCTCCCACAAGGAAGGGCCCAGCCCTGAAAGCTCTTGCTGCTCTTCACGCTGCCTTGGCGCCCTATCTACAGGCACAATAGCAGTGGGGATCTGTGCTTTCCCAGAGACGCAACATCTCATGGCGCTCGGCCGCAGCAGAGCCTCTTGCCGAGAAGGCAAACGTCCGGCTCCTTCTCCCACAAGGAAGGGCCCAGCCCTGAAAGCTCTTGCTGCTCTTCACGCTGCCTTGGCGCCCTATCTACAGGCACAGCAGCAGTGGGGATCTGTGCTTTCCCAGAGACACAACATCTCATGGCGCTCGGCCGCGGCAGAGCCTCTTGCCGAAAAGGCAAACGTCCGGCTCCTTCTCCCACAAGGAAGGGCCCAGCCCTGAAAGCTCTTGCTGCTCTTCACGGTGCCTTGGCGCCCTATCTACAGGCACAATAGCAGTGGGGATCTGTGCTTTCCCAGAGACGCAACATCTCATGGCGCTTGGCCGCGGCAGAGCCTCTTGCCGAGAAGGCAAACGTCCGGCTCCTTCTCCCACAAGGAAGGGCCCAGCCCTGAAAGCTCTTGCTGCTCTTCACGGTGCCTTGGCGCCCTATCTACAGGCACAACAGCACTGGGGATCTGTGCTTTCCCAGAGACGCAACATCTCATGGCGCTCGGCCGCGGCACAACATTTGCTGAAGAGGCAAACGTCCGGCTCCTTCTCCCACAAGGAAGGGCCCAGCCCTGAAAGCTCTTGCTGCTCTTCACGCTGCCTTGGCGCCCTATCTACAGGCACAGCAGCACTGGGGATCTGTGCTTTCCCAGAGACGCAACATCTCATGGCGCTCGGCCACGGCAGAGCCTCTTGCCGAAAAGGCAAACGTCCGGCTCCTTCTCCCACAAGGAAGGGCCCAGCCCTGAAAGCTCTTGCTGCTCTTCACGGTGCCTTGGCACCCTATCTACAGGCACAGCAGCAGTGGGGATCTGTGCTTTCCCAGAGACGCAACATCTCATGGCGCTCGGCCGCGGCAGAGCCTCTTGCCGAGAAGGCAAACGTCCGGCTCCTTCTCCCACAAGGAAGGGCCCAGCCCTGAAAGCTCTTGCTGCTCTTCACCTACCCTTGGAACCCTATCTACAGGCATAATAGCAGTGGGGATCTGTGCTTTCCCAGAGACGCAACATCTCATGGCGCTCGGCCGCAGCAGAGGCTCTTGCCGAAAAGGCAAACGTCCGGCTCCTTCTCCCACAAGGAAGGGCCCAGCCCTGAAAGCTCTTGCTGCTCTTCACGGTGCCTTGGCGCCCTATCTACAGGCACAGCAGCACTGGGGATCTGTGCTTTCCCAGAGACGCAACATCTCATGGCGCTCGGCCGCGGCAGAGCCTCTTGCCGAAAAGGCAAACGTCCGGCTCCTTCTCCCACAAGGAAGGGCCCAGCCCTGAAAGCTCTTGCTGCTCTTCACGCTGCCTTGGCACCCTATCTACAGGCACAGCAGCAGTGGGGATCTGTGCTTTCCCAGAGACGCAACATCTCATGGTGCTCGGCCGCGGCAGAGCCTCTTGCCGAGAAGGGAAACGTCCGGCTCCTTCTCCCACAAGGAAGGGCCCAGCCCTGAAAGCTCTTGCTGCTCTTCATGGTGCCTTGGCGCCCTATCTACAGGCACAGCAGCAGTGGGGATCTGTGCTTTCCCAGAGACGCAACATCTCATGGCGCTCGGCCGCAGCAGAGCCTCTTGCCGAGAAGGCAAACGTCCGGCTCCTTCTCCCACAAGGAAGGGCCCAGCCCTGAAAGCTCTTGCTGCTCTTCACGGTGCCTTGGCGCCCTATCTACAGGCACAACAGCAGTGGGGATCTGTGCTTTCCCAGGGACGCAACATCTCATGGTGCTCGGCCGCGGCAGAGCCTCTTGCCGAAAAGGCAAACGTCCGGCTCCTTCTCCCACAAGGAAGGGCCCAGCCCTGAAAGCTCTTGCTGCTCTTCACCTACCCTTGGAACCCTATCTACAGGCACAGCAGCAGTGGGGATCTGTGCTTTCCCAGAGACGCAACATCTCATGGTGCTCGGCCGCGGCAGAGCCTCTTGCCGAGAAGGCAAACGTCCGGCTCCTTCTCCCACAAGGAAGGGCCCAGCCCTGAAAGCTCTTGCTGCTCTTCACGCTGCCTTGGCGCCCTATCCACAGGCACAGCAGCAGTGGGGATCTGTGCTTTCCCAGAGACGCAACATCTCATGGCGCTCGGCCGCGGCAGAGCCTCTTGCTGAGAAGGCAAACGTCCGGCTCCTTCTCCCACAAGGAAGGGCCCAGCCCTGAAAGCTCTTGCTGCTCTTCACCTACCCTTGGAACCCTATCTAGAGGCATAATAGCAGTGGGGATCTGTGCTTTCCCAGAGACGCAACATCTCATGGCGCTCGGCCGCAGCAGAGGCTCTTGCCGAAAAGGCAAACGTCCGGCTCCTTCTCCCACAAGGAAGGGCCCAGCCCTGAAAGCTCTTGCTGCTCTTCACGGTGCCTTGGCGCCCTATCTACAGGCACAGCAGTAGTGGGGATCTGTGCTTTCCCAGAGACGCAACATCTCATGGCGCTCGGCCGCGGCAGAGCCTCTTGCCGAGAAGGCAAACGTCCGGCTCCTTCTCCCACAAGGAAGGGCCCAGCCCTGAAAGCTCTTGCTGCTCTTCACGCTGCCTTGGCGCCCTATCTACAGGCACAATAGCAGTGGGGATCTGTGCTTTCCCAGAGACGCAACATCTCATGGCGCTCGGCCGCGGCAGAGCCTCTTGCCGAGAAGGCAAACGTCCGGCTCCT
Source organism: Harpia harpyja (assembly GCF_026419915.1). Taxonomy (NCBI): domain Eukaryota; kingdom Metazoa; phylum Chordata; class Aves; order Accipitriformes; family Accipitridae; genus Harpia; species Harpia harpyja. The sequence continues at coordinate 23,849,138 of NC_068947.1, read as the reverse complement.
TCTCCCACAAGGAAGGGCCCAGCCCTGAAAGCTCTTGCTGCTCTTCACGCTGCCTTGGCGCCCTATCTACAGGCACAGCAGCAGTGGGGATCTGTGCTTTCCCAGAGACGCAACATCTCATGGCGCTCGGCCGCGGCAGAGCCTCTTGCCGAGAAGGAAAACGTCTGGCTCCTTCTCCCACAAGGAAGGGCCCAGCCCTGAAAGCTCTTGCTGCTCTTCACGGTGCCTTGGCGCCCTATCTACAGGCACAGCAGCAGTGGGGATCTGTGCTTTCCCAGAGACGCAACATCTCATGGCGCTCGGCCGCGGCAGAGCCTCTTGCCGAGAAGTCAAACGTCCGGCTCCTTCTCCCACAAGGAAGGGCCCAGCCCTGAAAGCTCTTGCTGCTCTTCACGGTGCCTTGGCGCCCTATCTACAGGCACAATAGCAGTGGGGATCTGTGCTTTCCCAGAGACGCAACATCTCATGGCGCTCGGCCGCGGCAGAGCCTCTTGCCGAGAAGGCAAACGTCCGGCTCCTTCTCCCACAAGGAAGGGCCCAGCCCTGAAAGCTCTTGCTGCTCTTCACGGTGCCTTGGCACCCTATCTACAGGCACAACAGCAGTGGGGATCTGTGCTTTCCCAGAGACGCAACATCTCATGGCGCTCGGCCGCGGCACAACATTTGCTGAAGAGGCAAACGTCCGACTCCTTCTCCCACAAGGAAGGGCCCAGCCCTGAAAGCTCTTGCTGCTCTTCACGCTGCCTTGGCGCCCTATCTACAGGCACAGCAGCAGTGGGGATCTGTGCTTTCCCAGAGACGCAACATCTCATGGCGCTCGGCCACGGCAGAGCCTCTTGCCGAAAAGGCAAACGTCCGGCTCCTTCTCCCACAAGGAAGGGCCCAGCCCTGAAAGCTCTTGCTGCTCTTCACGGTGCCTTGGCACCCTATCTACAGGCAAAGCAGCACTGGGGATCTGTGCTTTCCCAGAGACGCAACATCTCATGGCGCTCGGCCGCGGCAGAGCCTCTTGCCGAGAAGGCAAACGTCCGGCTCCTTCTCCCACAAGGAAGGGCCCAGCCCTGAAAGCTCTTGCTGCTCTTCACCTACCCTTGGAACCCTATCTAGAGGCATAATAGCAGTGGGGATCTGTGCTTTCCCAGAGACGCAACATCTCATGGCGCTCGGCCGCGGCAGAGCCTCTTGCCGAAAAGGCAAACGTCCGGCTCCTTCTCCCACAAGGAAGGGCCCAGCCCTGAAAGCTCTTGCTGCTCTTCACGGTGCCTTGGCGCCCTATCTACAGGCACAGCAGTAGTGGGGATCTGTGCTTTCCCAGAGACGCAACATCTCATGGCGCTCGGCCGCGGCAGAGCCTCTTGCCGAGAAGGCAAACGTCCGGCTCCTTCTCCCACAAGGAAGGGCCCAGCCCTGAAAGCTCTTGCTGCTCTTCACGGTGCCTTGGCGCCCTATCTACAGGCACAGAAGCAGTGGGGATCTGTGCTTTCCCAGAGACGCAACATCTCATGGTGCTCGGCCGCAGCAGAGGCTCTTGCCGAGAAGGCAAACGTCCGGCTCCTTCTCCCACAAGGAAGGGCCCAGCCCTGAAACCTCTTGCTGCTCTTCACCTACCCTTGGAACCCTATCTACAGGCATAATAGCAGTGGGGATCTGTGCTTTCCCAGAGACGCAACATCTCATGGCGCTCGGCCGCAGCAGAGGCTCTTGCCGAGAAGGCAAACGTCCGGCTCCTTCTCCCACAAGGAAGGGCCCAGCCCTGAAAGCTGTTGCTGCTCTTCACGGTGCCTTGGCGCCCTATCTACAGGCACAGCAGCAGTGGGGATCTGTGCTTTCCCAGAGATGCAACATCTCATGGCGCTCGGCCGCGGCAGAGCCTCTTGCCGAAAATGCAAACGTCCGGCTCCTTCTCCCACAAGGAAGGGCCCAGCCCTGAAAGCTCTTGCTGCTCTTCACGCTGCCTTGGCACCTATCCACAGGCACAGCAGCACTGGGGATCTGTGCTTTCCCAGAGACGCAACAGCTCATGGCGCGCAGCTGCGGCAGAGCCTCTTGCCGAGAAGGCAAACGTCCGGCTCCTTCTCCCACAAGGAAGGGCCCAGCCCTGAAAGCTCTTGCTGCTCTTCACGCTGCCTTGGCGCCCTATCTACAGGCAGAACAGCAGTGGGGATCTGTGCTTTCCCAGAGACGCAACATCTCATGGCGCTCGGCCGCGGCAGAGCCTCTTGCCGAGAAGGCAAACGTCCGGCTCCTTCTCCCACAAGGAAGGGCCCAGCCCTGAAAGCTCTTGCTGCTCTTCACGCTGCCTTGGCGCCCTATCTACAGGCACAGCAGCAGTGGGGATCTGTGCTTTCCCAGAGATGCAACATCTCATGGCGCTCGGCCGCGGCAGAGGCTCTTGCCGAGAAGGCAAACGTCCGGCTCCTTCTCCCACAAGGAAGGGCCCAGCCCTGAAAGCTCTTGCTGCCCTTCACGGTGCCTTGGCGCCCTATCTACAGGCACAATAGCAGTGGGGATCTGTGCTTTCCCAGAGACGCAACATCTCATGGCGCTCGGCCGCGGCAGAGCCTCTTGCCGAGAAGGCAAACGTCCGGCTCCTTCTCCCACAAGGAAGGGCCCAGCCCTGAAAGCTCTTGCTGCTCTTCACCTACCCTTGGAATCCTATCTACAGGTATAATAGCAGTGGGGATCTGTGCTTTCCCAGAGACGCAACATCTCATGGCGCTCGGCCGCAGCAGAGGCTCTTGCCGAAAAGGCAAACGTCCGGCTCCTTCTCCCACAAGGAAGGGCCCAGCCCTGAAAGCTGTTGCTGCTCTTCACGGTGCCTTGGCGCCCTATCTACAGGCACAGCAGCAGTGGGGATCTGTGCTTTCCCAGAGACGCAACATCTCATGGCGCTCGGCCGCGGCAGAGCCTCTTGCCGAGAAGGCAAACGTCCGGCTCCTTCTCCCACAAGGAAGGGCCCAGCCCTGAAAGCTCTTGCTGCTCTTCACGCTGCCTTGGCACCCTATCTACAGGCATAATAGCAGTGGGGATCTGTGCTTTCCCAGAGACGCAACATCTCATGGCGCTCGGCCGCGGCAGAGCCTCTTGCCGAAAAGGCAAACGTCCGGCTCCTTCTCCCACAAGGAAGGGCCCAGCCCTGAAAGCTCTTGCTGCTCTTCACGCTGCCTTGGCGCCCTATCTACAGGCACAGCAGCACTGGGGATCTGTGCTTTCCCAGAGACGCAACATCTCATGGTGCTCGGCCGCGGCAGAGCCTATTGCCGAGAAGGCAAACGTCCGGCTCCTTCTCCCACAAGGAAGGGCCCAGCCCTGAAAGCTCTTGCTGCTCTTCACGGAGCCTTGGAGCCCTATCTACAGGCACAGCAGCAGTGGGGATCTGTGCTTTCCCAGAGATGCTACATCTCATGGTGCTCGGCCGCGGCAGAGCCTCCTGCCGAGAAGGCAAACGTCCGGCTCCTTCTCCCACAAGGAAGGGCCCAGCCCTGAAAGCTCTTGCTGCTCTTCACGGTGCCTTGGCGCCCTATCTACAGGCACAGCAGCAGTGGGGATCTGTGCTTTCCCAGAGACGCAACATCTCATGGCGCTCGGCCGCAGCACAACATTTGCTGAAAAGGCAAACATCCGGCTCCTTCTCCCACAAGGAAGGGCCCAGCCCTGAAAGCTCTTGCTGCTCTTCACGGTGCCTTGGCACCCTATCTACAGGCACAGCAGCAGTGGGGATCTGTGCTTTCCCAGAGACGCAACATCTCATGGCGCTCGGCCGCGGCACAGCCTCTTGCCGAGAAGGCAAACATCCGGCTCCTTCTCCCACAAGGAAGGGCCCAGCCCTGAAAGCTCTTGCTGCTCTTCAACTACCCTTGGAACCCTATCTACAGGCATAATAGCAGTGGGGATCAGTGCTTTCCCAGAGACGCAACATCTCATGGCGCTCGGCCGCAGCAGAGGCTCTTGCCGAAAAGGCAAACGTCCGGCTCCTTCTCCCACAAGGAAGGGCCCAGCCCTGAAAGCTCTTGCTGCTCTTCATGGTGCCTTGGCGCCCTATCTACAGGCACTATAGCAGTGGGGATCTGTGCTTTCCCAGAGACGCAACATCTCATGGCACTCGGCCGCGGCAGAGCCTCTTGCCGAGAAGGCAAACGTCCGGCTCCTTCTCCCACAAGGAAGGGCCCAGCCCTGAAAGCTCTTGCTGCTCTTCACGGTGCCTTGGCGCCCTATCTACAGGCACAGCAGCAGTGGGGATCTGTGCTTTCCCAGAGACGCAACATCTCATGGCGCTCGGCCGCGGCAGAGCCTCTTGCCGAGAAGGCAAACGTCCGGCTCCTTCTCCCACAAGGAAGGGCCCAGCCCTGAAAGCTCTTGCTGCTCTTCACGGAGCCTTGGCACCCTATCTACAGGCACAACAGCACTGGGGATCTGTGCTTTCCCAGAGACGCAACATCTCATGGTGCTCGGCCGCGGCAGAGACTCTTGCCGAGAAGGCAAACGTCCGACTCCTTCTCCCACAAGGAAGGGCCCAGCCCTGAAAGCTCTTGCTGCTCTTCACGGTGCCTTGGCGCCCTATCTACAGGCACAGCAGCAGTGGGGATCTGTGCTTTCCCAGAGACGCAACACCTCATGGCGCGCGGCCGCGGCAGAGCCTCTTGCCGAGAAGGGAAACATCCGGCTCCTTCTCCCACAAGAAAGGGCCCAGCCCTGAAAGCTCTTGCTGCTCTTCACGCTGCCTTGGCGCCCTATATACAGGCACAGCAGTAGTGGGGATCTGTGCTTTCCCAGAGACGCAACATCTCATGGCGCTCGGCCGCGGCAGAGCCTCTTGCCGAAAAGGCAAACGTCCGGCTCCTTCTCCCACAAGGAAGGGCCCAGCCCTGAAAGCTCTTGCTGCTCTTCACCTACCCTTGGAACCCTATCTACAGGCATAATAGCAGTGGGGATCTGTGCTTTCCCAGAGACGCAACATCTCATGGCACTCGGCCGCAGCAGAGGCTCTTGCCGAAAAGGCAAACGTCCGGCTCCTTCTCCCACAAGGAAGGGCCCAGCCCTGAAAGCTCTTGCTGCTCTTCACGGTGCCTTGGCGCCCTATCTACAGGCACAGCAGCAGTGGGGATCTGTGCTTTCCCAGAGATGCAACATCTCATGGCGCTCGGCCGCGGCAGAGCCTCTTGCCGAAAAGGCAAACGTCCGGCTCCTTCTCCCACAAGGAAGGGCCCAGCCCTGAAAGCTCTTGCTGCTCTTCACGCTGCCTTGGCACCTATCCACAGGCACAGCAGCACTGGGGATCTGTGCTTTCCCAGAGACGCAACACCTCATGGCGCGCAGCCGCGGCAGAGCCTCTTGCCGAGAAGGCAAACGTCCGGCTCCTTCTCCCACAAGGAAGGGCCCAGCCCTGAAAGCTCTTGCTGCTCTTCACGCTGCCTTGGCGCCCTATCTACAGGCACAACAGCAGTGGGGATCTGTGCTTTCCCAGAGACGCAACATCTCATGGCGCTCGGCCGCGGCAGAGCCTCTTGCCGAGAAGGCAAACGTCCGGCTCCTTCTCCCACAAGGAAGGGCCCAGCCCTGAAAGCTCTTGCTGCTCTTCACGGTGCCTTGGCACCCTATCCACAGGCACAGCAGCACTGGGGATCTGTGCTTTCCCAGAGGCGCAACACCTCATGGCGCTCGGCCGCGGCAGAGCCTCTTGCCGAGAAGGCAAACGTCCGGCTCCTTCACCCACAAGGAAGGGCCCAGCCCTGAAAGCTCTTGCTGCTCTTCACGCTGCCTTGGCGCCCTATCTACAGGCACAACAGCAGTGGGGATCTGTGCTTTCCCAGAGACGCAACATCTCATGGCGCTCGGCCGCGGCAGAGCCTCTTGCTGAGAAGGCAAACGTGTGGCTCCTTCTCCCACAAGGAAGGGCCCAGCCCTGAAAGCTCTTGCTGCTCTTCACGCTGCCTTGGCGCCCTATCTACAGGCACAATATCAGTGGGGATCTGTGCTTTCCCAGAGACGCAACATCTCATGGCGCTCGGCCGCAGCAGAGCCTCTTGCCGAGAAGGCAAACGTCCGGCTCCTTCTCCCACAAGGAAGGGCCCAGCCCTGAAACCTCTTGCTGCTTTTCACTGTGCCTTGGCGCCCTATCTACAGGCACAGCAGCACTGGGGATCTGTGCTTTCCCAGAGACGCAACATCTCATGGCGCTCGGCCGCGGCAGCGCCTCTTGCCGAGAAGGCAAACGTCCGGCTCCTTCTCCCACAAGGAAGGGCCCAGCCCTGAAAGCTCTTGCTGCTCTTCACGGTGCCTTGGCGCCCTATCTACAGGCACAATAGCAGTGGGGATCTGTGCTTTCCCAGAGACGCAACATCTCATGGCGCTCGGCCGCGGCAGAGCCTCTTGCCGAGAAGGCAAACGTCCGGCTCCTTCTCCCACAAGGAAGGGCCCAGCCCTGAAAGCTCTTGCTGCTCTTCACGGTGCCTTGGCGCCCTATCTACAGGCACAACAGCACTGGGGATCTGTGCTTTCCCAGAGACGCAACATCTCATGGCGCTCGGCCGCGGCACAACATTTGCTGAAGAGGCAAACGTCCGACTCCTTCTCCCACAAGGAAGGGCCCAGCCCTGAAAGCTCTTGCTGCTCTTCACGCTGCCTTGGCGCCCTATCTACAGGCACAGCAGCACTGGGGATCTGTGCTTTCCCAGAGACGCAACATCTCATGGCGCTCGGCCACGGCACAGCCTCTTGCCGAAAAGGCAAACGTCCGGCTCCTTCTCCCACAAGGAAGGGCCCAGCCCTGAAAGCTCTTGCTGCTCTTCACGGTGCCTTGGCACCCTATCTACAGGCACAGCAGCAGTGGGGATCTGTGCTTTCCCAGAGACGCAACATCTCATGGCGCTCGGCCGCGGCAGAGCCTCTTGCCGAGAAGGCAAACGTCCGGCTCCTTCTCCCACAAGGAAGGGCCCAGCCCTGAAAGCTCTTGCTGCTCTTCACCTACCCTTGGCACCCTATCTACAGGCACAGCAGCAGTGGGGATCTGTGCTTTCCCAGAGACGCAACATCTCATGGTGCTCGGCCGCGGCAGAGCCTCTTGCCGAAAAGGCAAACGTCCGGCTCCTTCTCCCACAAGGAAGGGCCCAGCCCTGAAAGCTCTTGCTGCTCTTCACGGTGCCTTGGCGCCCTATCTACAGGCAGAGCAGCAGTGGGGATCTGTGCTTTCCCAGAGACGCAACATCTCATGGCGCTCGGCCGCCGCAGAGCCTCTTGCCGAGAAGGGAAACGTCCGGCTCCTTCTCCCACAAGGAAGGGCCCAGCCCTGAAAGCTCTTGCTGCTCTTCATGGTGCCTTGGCGCCCTATCTACAGGCAGAGCTGCAGTGGGGATCTGTGCTTTCCCAGAGACGCAACATCTCATGGCGCTCGGCTGCGGCAGAGCCTCTTGCCGAGAAGGCAAACGTCCGGCTCCTTCTCCCACAAGGAAGGGCCCAGCCCTGAAAGCTCTTGCTGATCTTCACCTACCCTTGGAACCCTATCTACAGGCACAATAGCAATGGGGATCTGTGCTTTCCCAGGGACGCAACATCTCATGGTGCTCGGCCGCGGCAGAGCCTCTTGCCGAAAAGGCAAACGTCCGGCTCCTTCTCCCACAAGGAAGGGCCCAGCCCTGAAAGCTCTTGCTGCTCTTCACCTACCCTTGGAACCCTATCTACAGGCACAGCAGCAGTGGGGATCTGTGCTTTCCCAGAGACGCAACATCTCATGGGGCTCGGCCGCAGCAGAGGCTCTTGCCGAAAAGGCAAACGTCCGGCTCCTTCTCCCACAAGGAAGGGCCCAGCCCTGAAAGCTCTTGCTGCTCTTCATGCTGCCTTGGCGCCCTATCTACAGGCACAATAGCAGTGGGGATCTGTGCTTTCCCAGAGACGCAACATCTCATGGCGCTCGGCCGCAGCAGAGCCTCTTGCCGAGAAGGCAAACGTCCGGCTCCTTCTCCCACAAGGAAGGGCCCAGCCCTGAAAGCTCTTGCTGCTCTTCACGGTGCCTTGGCGCCCTATCTACAGGCACAGCAGCAGTGGGGATCTTTGCTTTCCCAGAGACGCAACATCTCATGGCGCTCGGCCGCGGCAGAGCCTCTTGCGGAAAAGGCAAACGTGTGGCTCCTTCTCCCACAAGGAAGGGCCCAGCCCTGAAAGCTCTTGCTGCTCTTCACGGTGCCTTGGCGCCCTATCTACAGGCACAGCAGCACTGGGGATCTGTGCTTTCCCAGAGACGCAACATCTCATGGCGCTCGGCCGCGGCAGAGCCTCTTGCCGAGAAGGCAAACGTCCGGCTCCTTCTCCCACAAGGAAGGGCCCAGCCCTGAAAGCTCTTGCTGCTCTTCACGGTGCCTTGGCGCCCTATCTACAGGCACAATAGCAGTGGGGATCTGTGCTTTCCCAGAGACGCAACATCTCATGGCGCTCGGCCGCAGCAGAGGCTCTTGCCGAGAAGGCAAACGTCCGGCTCCTTCTCCCACAAGGAAGGGCCCAGCCCTGAAAGCTCTTGCTGCTCTTCACGGTGCCTTGGCGCCCTATCTACAGGCACAGCAGCAGTGGGGATCTGTGCTTTCCCAGAGACGCAACATCTCATGGCGCTCGGCCGCGGCAGAGCCTCTTGCCGAAAAGGCAAACGTCCGGCTCCTTCTCCCACAAGGAAGGGCCCAGCCCTGAAAGCTCTTGCTGCTCTTCACGGTGCCTTGGCGCCCTATCTACAGGCACAGCAGCAGTGGGGATCTGTGCTTTCCCAGAGACGCAACATCTCATGGTGCTCGGCCGCGGCAGAGCCTCTTGCCGAGAAGGGAAACGTCCGGCTCCTTCTCCCACAAGGAAGGGCCCAGCCCTGAAAGCTCTTGCTGCTCTTCATGGTGCCTTGGCGCCCTATCTACAGGCACAGCAGCAGTGGGGATCTGTGCTTTCCCAGAGACGCAACATCTCATGGCGCTCGGCCGCGGCAGAGCCTCTTGCCGAGAAGGCAAACGTCCGGCTCCTTCTCCCACAAGGAAGGGCCCAGCCCTGAAAGCTCTTGCTGCTCTTCACGGTGCCTTGGTGCCCTATCTACAGGCACAATAGCAGTGGGGATCTGTGCTTTCCCAGGGACGCAACATCTCATGGCGCTCGGCCGCGGCAGAGCCTCTTGCCGAGAAGGCAAACGTCCGGCTCCTTCTCCCACAAGGAAGGGCCCAGCCCTGAAAGCTCTTGCTGCTCTTCACGGTGCCTTGGCACCCTATCTACAGGCACAACAGCAGTGGGGATCTGTGCTTTCCCAGAGACGCAACATCTCATGGCGCTCGGCCGCGGCACAACATTTGCTGAAGAGGCAAACGTCCGACTCCTTCTCCCACAAGGAAGGGCCCAGCCCTGAAAGCTCTTGCTGCTCTTCACGCTGCCTTGGCGCCCTATCTACAGGCACAGCAGCACTGGGGATCTGTGCTTTCCCAGAGACGCAACATCTCATGGCGCTCGGCCATGGCAGAGCCTCTTGCCGAAAAGGCAAACGTCCGGCTCCTTCTCCCACAAGGAAGGGCCCAGCCCTGAAAGCTCTTGCTGCTCTTCACGGTGCCTTGGCACCCTATCTACAGGCACAGCAGCACTGGGGATCTGTGCTTTCCCAGAGACGCAACATCTCATGGCGCTCGGCCGCGGCAGAGCCTCTTGCCGAGAAGGCAAATGTCCGGCTCCTTCTCCCACAAGGAAGGGCCCAGCCCTGAAAGCTCTTGCTGCTCTTCACCTACCCTTGGAACCCTATCTACAGGCACAATAGCAGTGGGGATCTGTGCTTTCCCAGAGACGCAACATCTCATGGCGCTCGGCCGCAGCAGAGCCTCTTGCCGAGAAGGCAAACGTCCGGCTCCTTCTCCCACAAGGAAGGGCCCAGCCCTGAAAGCTCTTGCTGCTCTTCACGGTGCCTTGGCGCCCTATCTACAGGCACAGCAGCAGTGGGGATCTGTGCTTTCCCAGAGACGCAACATCTCATGGTGCTCGGCCGCGGCAGAGCCTCTTGCCGAGAAGGGAAACGTCCGGCTCCTTCTCCCACAAGGAAGGGCCCAGCCCTGAAAGCTCTTGCTGCTCTTCACGGTGCCTTGGCGCCCTATCTACAGGCAGAGCAGCAGTGGGGATCTGTGCTTTCCCAGAGACGCAACATCTCATGGCGCTCGGCCGCCGCAGAGCCTCTTGCCGAGAAGGCAAACGTCCGGCTCCTTCTCCCACAAGGAAGGGCCCAGCCCTGAAAGCTCTTGCTGCTCTTCACGCTGCCTTGGCGCCCTATCTACAGGCACAGCAGCACTGGGGATCTGTGCTTTCCCAGAGACGCAACATCTCATGGCGCTCGGCCGCGGCAGAGCCTCTTGCCGAGAAGGCAAACGTCCGGCTCCTTCTCCCACAAGGAAGGGCCCAGCCCTGAAAGCTCTTGCTGCTCTTCACGGTGCCTTGGCGCCCTATCTACAGGCACAATAGCAGTGGGGATCTGTGCTTTCCCAGAGACGCAACATCTCATGGCGCTCGGCCGCGGCAGAGCCTCTTGCCGAGAAGGCAAACGTCCGGCTCCTTCTCCCACAAGGAAGGGCCCAGCCCTGAAAGCTCTTGCTGCTCTTCACGGTGCCTTGGCGCCCTATCTACAGGCACAACAGCACTGGGGATCTGTGCTTTCCCAGAGACGCAACATCTCATGGCGCTCGGCCGCGGCACAACATTTGCTGAAGAGGCAAACGTCCGACTCCTTCTCCCACAAGGAAGGGCCCAGCCCTGAAAGCTCTTGCTGCTCTTCACGCTGCCTTGGCGCCCTATCTACAGGCACAGCAGCACTGGGGATCTGTGCTTTCCCAGAGACGCAACATCTCATGGCGCTCGGCCACGGCAGAGCCTCTTGCCGAAAAGGCAAACGTCCGGCTCCTTCTCCCACAAGGAAGGGCCCAGCCCTGAAAGCTCTTGCTGCTCTTCACGGTGCCTTGGCACCCTATCTACAGGCACAGCAGCAGTGGGGATCTGTGCTTTCCCAGAGACGCAACATCTCATGGCGCTCGGCCGCAGCAGAGGCTCTTGCCGAGAAGGCAAACGTCCGGCTCCTTCTCCCACAAGGAAGGGCCCAGCCCTGAAAGCTCTTGCTGCTCTTCACGCTGCCTTGGCGCCCTATCTACAGGCACAATAGCAGTGGGGATCTGTGCTTTCCCAGAGACGCAACATCTCATGGCGCTCGGCCGCAGCAGAGCCTCTTGCCGAGAAGGCAAACGTCCGGCTCCTTCTCCCACAAGGAAGGGCCCAGCCCTGAAAGCTCTTGCTGCTCTTCACGGTGCCTTGGCGCCCTATCTACAGGCACAGCAGCAGTGGGGATCTGTGCTTTCCCAGAGACGCAACATCTCATGGTGCTCGGCCGCGGCAGAGCCTCTTGCCGAGAAGGGAAACGTCCGGCTCCTTCTCCCACAAGGAAGGGCCCAGCCCTGAAAGCTCTTGCTGCTCTTCACGGTGCCTTGGCGCCCTATCTACAGGCAGAGCAGCAGTGGGGATCTGTGCTTTCCCAGAGACGCAACATCTCATGGCGCTCGGCCGCCGCAGAGCCTCTTGCCGAGAAGGCAAACGTCCGGCTCCTTCTCCCACAAGGAAGGGCCCAGCCCTGAAAGCTCTTGCTGCTCTTCACGCTGCCTTGGCGCCCTATCTACAGGCACAGCAGCACTGGGGATCTGTGCTTTCCCAGAGACGCAACATCTCATGGCGCTCGGCCGCGGCAGAGCCTCTTGCCGAGAAGGCAAACGTCCGGCTCCTTCTCCCACAAGGAAGGGCCCAGCCCTGAAAGCTCTTGCTGCTCTTCACGGTGCCTTGGCGCCCTATCTACAGGCACAATAGCAGTGGGGATCTGTGCTTTCCCAGAGACGCAACATCTCATGGCGCTCGGCCGCGGCAGAGCCTCTTGCCGAGAAGGCAAACGTCCGGCTCCTTCTCCCACAAGGAAGGGCCCAGCCCTGAAAGCTCTTGCTGCTCTTCACGGTGCCTTGGCGCCCTATCTACAGGCACAACAGCACTGGGGATCTGTGCTTTCCCAGAGAAGCAACATCTCATGGCGCTCGGCCGCGGCACAACATTTGCTGAAGAGGCAAACGTCCGACTCCTTCTCCCACAAGGAAGGGCCCAGCCCTGAAAGCTCTTGCTGCTCTTCACGCTGCCTTGGCGCCCTATCTACAGGCACAGCAGCACTGGGGATCTGTGCTTTCCCAGAGACGCAACATCTCATGGCGCTCGGCCACGGCAGAGCCTCTTGCCGAAAAGGCAAACGTCCGGCTCCTTCTCCCACAAGGAAGGGCCCAGCCCTGAAAGCTCTTGCTGCTCTTCACGGTGCCTTGGCACCCTATCTACAGGCACAGCAGCAGTGGGGATCTGTGCTTTCCCAGAGACGCAACATCTCATGGCGCTCGGCCGCAGCAGAGGCTCTTGCCGAGAAGGCAAACGTCCGGCTCCTTCTCCCACAAGGAAGGGCCCAGCCCTGAAAGCTCTTGCTGCTCTTCACCTACCCTTGGAACCCTATCTACAGGCATAATAGCAGTGGGGATCTGTGCTTTCCCAGAGACGCAACATCTCATGGCGCTTGGCCGCAGCAGAGGCTCTTGCCGAAAAGGCAAACGTCCGGCTCCTTCTCCCACAAGGAAGGGCCCAGCCCTGAAAGCTCTTGCTGCTATTCACGGTGCCTTGGCACCCTATCTACAGGCACAGCAGCAGTGGGGATCTGTGCTTTCCCAGAGACGCAACATCTCATGGTGCTCGGCCGCGGCAGAGCCTCTTGCCGAAAAGGCAAACGTCCGGCTCCTTCTCCCACAAGGAAGGGCCCAGCCCTGAAAGCTCTTGCTGCTCTTCACGGTGCCTTGGCGCCCTATCTACAGGCACAGCAGCAGTGGGGATCTGTGCTTTCCCAGAGACGCAACATCTCATGGTGCTCGGCCGCGGCAGAGCCTCTTGCCGAGAAGGGAAACGTCCGGCTCCTTCTCCCACAAGGAAGGGCCCAGCCCTGAAAGCTCTTGCTGCTCTTCATGGTGCCTTGGCGCCCTATCTACAGGCAGAGCAGCAGTGGGGATCTGTGCTTTCCCAGAGACGCAACATCTCATGGCGCTCGGCTGCGGCAGAGCCTCTTGCCGAGAAGGCAAACGTCCGGCTCCTTCTCCCACAAGGAAGGGCCCAGCCCTGAAAGCTCTTGCTGCTCTTCACCTACCCTTGGAACCCTATCTACAGGCACAATAGCAATGGGGATCTGTGCTTTCCCAGGGACGCAACATCTCATGGTGCTCGGCCGCGGCAGAGCCTCTTGCCGAAAAGGCAAACGTCCGGCTCCTTCTCCCACAAGGAAGGGCCCAGCCCTGAAAGCTCTTGCTGCTCTTCACCTACCCTTGGAACCCTATCTACAGGCACAGCAGCAGTGGGGATCTGTGCTTTCCCAGAGACGCAACATCTCATGGCGCTCGGCCGCAGCAGAGGCTCTTGCCGAAAAGGCAAACGTCCGGCTCCTTCTCCCACAAGGAAGGGCCCAGCCCTGAAAGCTCTTGCTGCTCTTCACGGTGCCTTGGCGCCCTATCTACAGGCAGAGCAGCAGTGGGGATCTGTGCTTTCCCAGAGACGCAACATCTCATGGCGCTCGGCCGCCGCAGAGCCTCTTGCCGAGAAGGCAAACGTCCGGCTCCTTCTCCCACAAGGAAGGGCCCAGCCCTGAAAGCTCTTGCTGCTCTTCACGCTGCCTTGGCGCCCTATCTACAGGCACAGCAGCACTGGGGATCTGTGCTTTCCCAGAGACGCAACATCTCATGGCGCTCGGCCGCGGCAGAGCCTCTTGCCGAGAAGGCAAACGTCCGGCTCCTTCTCCCACAAGGAAGGGCCCAGCCCTGAAAGCTCTTGCTGCTCTTCACGGTGCCTTGGCGCCCTATCTACAGGCACAATAGCAGTGGGGATCTGTGCTTTCCCAGAGACGCAACATCTCATGGCGCTCGGCCGCGGCAGAGCCTCTTGCCGAGAAGGCAAACGTCCGGCTCCTTCTCCCACAAGGAAGGGCCCAGCCCTGAAAGCTCTTGCTGCTCTTCACGGTGCCTTGGCGCCCTATCTACAGGCACAACAGCACTGGGGATCTGTGCTTTCCCAGAGACGCAACATCTCATGGCGCTCGGCCGCGGCACAACATTTGCTGAAGAGGCAAACGTCCGACTCCTTCTCCCACAAGGAAGGGCCCAGCCCTGAAAGCTCTTGCTGCTCTTCACGCTGCCTTGGCGCCCTATCTACAGGCACAGCAGCACTGGGGATCTGTGCTTTCCCAGAGACGCAACATCTCATGGCGCTCGGCCACGGCAGAGCCTCTTGCCGAAAAGGCAAACGTCCGGCTCCTTCTCCCACAAGGAAGGGCCCAGCCCTGAAAGCTCTTGCTGCTCTTCACGGTGCCTTGGCACCCTATCTACAGGCACAGCAGCAGTGGGGATCTGTGCTTTCCCAGAGACGCAACATCTCATGGCGCTCGGCCGCAGCAGAGGCTCTTGCCGAGAAGGCAAACGTCCGGCTCCTTCTCCCACAAGGAAGGGCCCAGCCCTGAAAGCTCTTGCTGCTCTTCACCTACCCTTGGAACCCTATCTACAGGCATAATAGCAGTGGGGATCTGTGCTTTCCCAGAGACGCAACATCTCATGGCGCTCGGCCGCAGCAGAGGCTCTTGCCGAAAAGGCAAACGTCCGGCTCCTTCTCCCACAAGGAAGGGCCCAGCCCTGAAAGCTCTTGCTGCTCTTCACGGTGCCTTGGCACCCTATCTACAGGCACAGCAGCAGTGGGGATCTGTGCTTTCCCAGAGACGCAACATCTCATGGTGCTCGGCCGCGGCAGAGCCTCTTGCCGAAAAGGGCCGAAAAGGCAAACGTCCGGCTCCTTCTCCCACAAGGAAGGGCCCAGCCCTGAAAGCTCTTGCTGCTCTTCACGGTGCCTTGGCGCCCTATCTACAGGCACAGCAGCAGTGGGGATCTGTGCTTTCCCAGAGACGCAACATCTCATGGTGCTCGGCCGCGGCAGAGCCTCTTGCCGAGAAGGGAAACGTCCGGCTCCTTCTCCCACAAGGAAGTGGCCCAGCCCTGAAAGCTCTTGCTGCTCTTCATGGTGCCTTGGCGCCCTATCTACAGGCAGAGCAGCAGTGGGGATCTGTGCTTTCCCAGAGACGCAACATCTCATGGCGCTCGGCTGCGGCAGAGCCTCTTGCCGAGAAGGCAAACGTCCGGCTCCTTCTCCCACAAGGAAGGGCCCAGCCCTGAAAGCTCTTGCTGATCTTCACCTACCCTTGGAACCCTATCTACAGGCACAATAGCAATGGGGATCTGTGCTTTCCCAGGGACGCAACATCTCATGGTGCTCGGCCGCGGCAGAGCCTCTTGCCGAAAAGGCAAACGTCCGGCTCCTTCTCCCACAAGGAAGGGCCCAGCCCTGAAAGCTCTTGCTGCTCTTCACCTACCCTTGGAACCCTATCTACAGGCACAGCAGCAGTGGGGATCTGTGCTTTCCCAGAGACGCAACATCTCATGGCGCTCGGCCCGCAGCAGAGGCTCTTGCCGAAAAGGCAAACGTCCGGCTCCTTCTCCCACAAGGAAGGGCCCAGCCCTGAAAGCTCTTGCTGCTCTTCACGGTGCCTTGGCGCCCTATCTACAGGCACAATAGCAGTGGGGATCTGTGCTTTCCCAGAGACGCAACATCTCATGGCGCTCGGCCGCAGCAGAGCCTCTTGCCGAGAAGGCAAACGTCCGGCTCCTTCTCCCACAAGGAAGGGCCCAGCCCTGAAAGCTCTTGCTGCTCTTCACGGTGCCTTGGCGCCCTATCTACAGGCACAGCAGCACTGGGGATCTGTGCTTTCCCAGAGACGCAACATCTCATGGCGCTCGGCCGCGGCAGAGCCTCTTGCGGAAAAGGCAAACGTGTGGCTCCTTCTCCCACAAGGAAGGGCCCAGCCCTGAAAGCTCTTGCTGCTCTTCACGGTGCCTTGGCGCCCTATCTACAGGCACAGCAGCACTGGGGATCTGTGCTTTCCCAGAGACGCAACATCTCATGGCGCTCGGCCGCGGCAGAGCCTCTTGCCGAGAAGGCAAACGTCCGGCTCCTTCTCCCACAAGGAAGGGCCCAGCCCTGAAAGCTCTTGCTGCTCTTCACGGTGCCTTGGCGCCCTATCTACAGGCACAATAGCAGTGGGGATCTGTGCTTTCCCAGAGACGCAACATCTCATGGCGCTCGGCCGCAGCAGAGGCTCTTGCCGAGAAGGCAAACGTCCGGCTCCTTCTCCCACAAGGAAGGGCCCAGCCCTGAAAGCTCTTGCTGCTCTTCACGGTGCCTTGGCGCCCTATCTACAGGCACAGCAGCAGTGGGGATCTGTGCTTTCCCAGAGACGCAACATCTCATGGCGCTCGGCCGCGGCAGAGGCTCTTGCCGAAAAGGCAAACGTCCGGCTCCTTCTCCCACAAGGAAGGGCCCAGCCCTGAAAGCTCTTGCTGCTCTTCACGGTGCCTTGGCGCCCTATCTACAGGCACAGCAGCAGTGGGGATCTGTGCTTTCCCAGAGACGCAACATCTCATGGTGCTCGGCCGCGGCAGAGCCTCTTGCCGAGAAGGCAAACGTCCGGCTCCTTCTCCCACAAGGAAGGGCCAAGCCCTGAAAGCTCTTGCTGCTCTTCATGGTGCCTTGGCGCCCTATCTACAGGCACAGCAGCAGTGGGGATCTGTGCTTTCCCAGAGACGCAACATCTCATGGCGCTCGGCCACGGCAGAGCCTCTTGCCGAGAAGGCAAACGTCCGGCTCCTTCTCCCACAAGGAAGGGCCCAGCCCTGAAAGCTCTTGCTGCTCTTCACGGTGCCTTGGTGCCCTATCTACAGGCACAATAGCAGTGGGGATCTGTGCTTTCCCAGGGACGCAACATCTCATGGCGCTCGGCCGCGGCAGAGCCTCTTGCCGAGAAGGCAAACGTCCGGCTCCTTCTCCCACAAGGAAGGGCCCAGCCCTGAAAGCTCTTGCTGCTCTTCACGGTGCCTTGGCACCCTATCTACAGGCACAACAGCAGTGGGGATCTGTGCTTTCCCAGAGACGCAACATCTCATGGCGCTCGGCCGCGGCACAACATTTGCTGAAGAGGCAAACGTCCGACTCCTTCTCCCACAAGGAAGGGCCCAGCCCCTGAAAGCTCTTGCTGCTCTTCACCTACCCTTGGAACCCTATCTACAGGCACAGCAGCAGTGGGGATCTGTGCTTTCCCAGAGACGCAACATCTCATGGCGCTCGGCCGCGGCAGAGCCTCTTGCCGAGAAGGCAAACGTCCGGCTCCTTCTCCCACAAGGAAGGGCCCAGCCCTGAAAGCTCTTGCTGCTCTTCACGGTGCCTTGGCACCCTATCTACAGGCACAGCAGCAGTGGGGATCTGTGCTTTCCCAGAGACGCAACATCTCATGGCGCTCGGCCGCGGCACAGCCTCTTGCCGAGAAGGCAAACATCCGGCTCCTTCTCCCACAAGGAAGGGCCCAGCCCTGAAAGCTCTTGCTGCTCTTCACCTACACTTGGAACCCTATCTACAGGCATAATAGCAGTGGGGATCAGTGCTTTCCCAGAGACGCAACATCTCATGGCGCTCGGCCGCAGCAGAGGCTCTTGCCGAAAAGGCAAACGTCCGGCTCCTTCTCCCACAAGGAAGGGCCCAGCCCTGAAAGCTCTTGCTGCTCTTCATGGTGCCTTGGCGCCCTATCTACAGGCACTATAGCAGTGGGGATCTGTGCTTTCCCAGAGACGCAACATCTCATGGCGCTCGGCCGCAGCAGAGGCTCTTGCCGAAAAGGCAAACGTCCGGCTCCTTCTCCCACAAGGAAGGGCCCAGCCCTGAAAGCTCTTGCTGCTCTTCACGCTGCCTTGGCGCCCTATCTACAGGCACAGCAGCAGTGGGGATCTGTGCTTTCCCAGAGATGCAACATCTCATGGCGCTCGGCCGCGGCAGAGCCTCTTGCCGAAAAGGCAAACGTCCGGCTCCTTCTCCCACAAGGAAGGGCCCAGCCCTGAAAGCTCTTGCTGCTCTTCACGCTGCCTTGGCACCTATCCACAGGCACAGCAGCAGTGGGGATCTGTGCTTTCCCAGAGACGCAACACCTCATGGCGCGCAGCCGCGGCAGAGCCTCTTGCCGAGAAGGCAAACGTCCGGCTCCTTCACCCACAAGGAAGGGCCCAGCCCTGAAAGCTCTTGCTGCTATTCACGCTGCCTTGGCGCCCTATCTACAGGCACAACAGCAGTGGGGATCTGTGCTTTCCCAGAGACGCAACATCTCATGGCGCTCGGCCGCGGCAGAGCCTCTTGCCGAGAAGGCAAACGTCCGGCTCCTTCTCCCACAAGGAAGGGCCCAGCCCTGAAAGCTCTTGCTGCTCTTCACGGTGCCTTGGCAATCTATCCACAGGCACAGCAGCACTGGGGATCTGTGCTTTCCCAGAGGCGCAACACCTCATGGCGCTCGGCCGCGGCAGAGCCTCTTGCCGAGAAGGCAAACGTCCGGCTCCTTCACCCACAAGGAAGGGCCCAGCCCTGAAAGCTCTTGCTGCTCTTCACGCTGCCTTGGCGCCCTATCTACAGGCACAACAGCAGTGGGGATCTGTGCTTTCCCAGAGACGCAACAACTCATGGCGCTCGGCCGCGGCAGAGCCTCTTGCTGAGAAGGCAAACGTGTGGCTCCTTCTCCCACAAGGAAGGGCCCAGCCCTGAAAGCTCTTGCTGCTCTTCACGCTGCCTTGGCGCCCTATCTACAGGCACAATATCAGTGGGGATCTGTGCTTTCCCAGAGACGCAACATCTCATGGCGCTCGGCCGCAGCAGAGCCTCTTGCCGAGAAGGCAAACGTCCGGCTCCTTCTCCCACAAGGAAGGGCCCAGCCCTGAAACCTCTTGCTGCTTTTCACGGTGCCTTGGCGCCCTATCTACAGGCACAGCAGCAGTGGGGATCTGTGCTTTCCCAGAGACGCAACATCTCATGGCGCTCGGCCGCGGCAGAGCCTCTTGCCGAGAAGGCAAACGTCCAGCTCCTTCTCCCACAAGGAAGGGCCCAGCCCTGAAAGCTCTTGCTGCTCTTCACGGTGCCTTGGCGCCCTATCTACAGGCACAATAGCAGTGGGGATCTGTGCTTTCCCAGAGACGCAACATCTCATGGCGCTCGGCCGCGGCAGATCCTCTTGCCGAGAAGGCAAACGTCCGGCTCCTTCTCCCACAAGGAAGGGCCCAGCCCTGAAAGCTCTTGCTGCTCTTCAAGGTGCCTTGGCGCCCTATCTACAGGCACAACAGCACTGGGGATCTGTGCTTTCCCAGAGACGCAACAGCTCATGGCGCTCGGCCGCGGCACAACATTTGCTGAAGAGGCAAACGTCCGACTCCTTCTCCCACAAGGAAGGGCCCAGCCCTGAAAGCTCTTGCTGCTCTTCACGCTGCCTTGGCGCCCTATCTACAGGCACAGCAGCACTGGGGATCTGTGCTTTCCCAGAGACGCAACATCTCATGGCGCTCGGCCATGGCAGAGCCTCTTGCCGAAAAGGCAAACGTCCGGCTCCTTCTCCCACAAGGAAGGGCCCAGCCCTGAAAGCTCTTGCTGCTCTTCACGCTGCCTTGGCGCCCTATCTACAGGCACAGCAGCAGTGGGGATCTGTGCTTTCCCAGAGATGCAACATCTCATGGCGCTCGGCCGCGGCAGAGCCTCTTGCCGAGAAGGCAAACGTCCGGCTCCTCCCACAAGGAAGGGCCCAGCCCTGAAAGCTCTTGCTGCTCTTCACGGTGCCTTGGCGCCCTATCTACAGGCAGAGCAGCAGTGGGGATCTGTGCTTTCCCAGAGACGCAACATCTCATGGTGCTCGGCCGCGGCAGAGCCTCTTGCCGAGAAGGCAAACGTCCGGCTCCTTCACCCACAAGGAAGGGCCCAGCCCTGAAAGCTCTTGCTGCTCTTCACGCTGCCTTGGCGCCCTATCTACAGGCACAATAGCAGTGGGGATCTGTGCTTTCCCAGAGACGCAACATCTCATGGCGCTCGGCCGCGGCAGAGCCTCTTGCCGAGAAGGCAAACGTCCGGCTCCTTCTCCCACAAGGAAGGGCCCAGCCCTAAAACCTCTTGCTGCTTTTCACTGTGCCTTGGCGCCCTATCTACAGGCACAGCAGCACTGGGGATCTGTGCTTTCCCAGAGACGCAACATCTCATGGCGCTCGGCCGCGGCAGAGCCTCTTGCCGAGAAGGCAAACGTCCGGCTCCTTCTCCCACAAGGAAGGGCCCAGCCCTGAAAGCTCTTGCTGCTCTTCACGGTGCCTTGGCGCCCTATCTACAGGCACAATAGCAGTGGGGATCTGTGCTTTCCCAGAGACGCAACATCTCATGGCGCTCGGCCGCGGCAGAGCCTCTTGCCGAGAAGGCAAACGTCCGGCTCCTTCTCCCACAAGGAAGGGCCCAGCCCTGAAAGCTCTTGCTGCTCTTCACGGTGCCTTGGCGCCCTATCTACAGGCACAACAGCACTGGGGATCTGTGCTTTCCCAGAGACGCAACATCTCATGGCGCTCGGCCGCGGCACAACATTTGCTGAAGAGGCAAACGTCCGACTCCTTCTCCCACAAGGAAGGGCCCAGCCCTGAAAGCTCTTGCTGCTCTTCACGCTGCCTTGGCGCCCTATCTACAGGCACAGCAGCAGTGGGGATCTGTGCTTTCCCAGAGATGCAACATCTCATGGCGCTCGGCCGCGGCAGAGCCTCTTGCCGAAAAGGCAAACGTCCGGCTCCTTCTCCCACAAGGAAGGGCCCAGCCCTGAAAGCTCTTGCTGCTCTTCACGCTGCCTTGGCACCTATCCACAGGCACAGCAGCAGTGGGGATCTGTGCTTTCCCAGAGACGCAACACCTCATGGCGCGCAGCCGCGGCAGAGCCTCTTGCCGAGAAGGCAAACGTCCGGCTCCTTCACCCACAAGGAAGGGCCCAGCCCTGAAAGCTCTTGCTGCTCTTCACGCTGCCTTGGCGCCCTATCTACAGGCACAACAGCAGTGGGGATCTGTGCTTTCCCAGAGACGCAACATCTCATGGCGCTCGGCCGCGGCAGAGCCTCTTGCCGAGAAGGCAAACGTCCGGCTCCTTCTCCCACAAGGAAGGGCCCAGCCCTGAAAGCTCTTGCTGCTCTTCACGGTGCCTTGGCACCCTATCCACAGGCACAGCAGCACTGGGGATCTGTGCTTTCCCAGAGGCGCAACACCTCATGGCGCTCGGCCGCGGCAGAGCCTCTTGCCGAGAAGGCAAACGTCCGGCTCCTTCACCCACAAGGAAGGGCCCAGCCCTGAAAGCTCTTGCTGCTCTTCACGCTGCCTTGGCGCCCTATCTACAGGCACAACAGCAGTGGGGATCTGTGCTTTCCCAGAGACGCAACATCTCATGGCGCTCGGCCGCGGCAGAGCCTCTTGCTGAGAAGGCAAACGTGTGGCTCCTTCTCCCACAAGGAAGGGCCCAGCCCTGAAAGCTCTTGCTGCTCTTCACGCTGCCTTGGCGCCCTATCTACAGGCACAATATCAGTGGGGATCTGTGCTTTCCCAGAGACGCAACATCTCATGGCGCTCGGCCGCAGCAGAGCCTCTTGCCGAGAAGGCAAACGTCCGGCTCCTTCTCCCACAAGGAAGGGCCCAGCCCTGAAACCTCTTGCTGCTTTTCACGGTGCCTTGGCGCCCTATCTACAGGCACAGCAGCAGTGGGGATCTGTGCTTTCCCAGAGACGCAACATCTCATGGCGCTCGGCCGCGGCAGAGCCTCTTGCCGAGAAGGCAAACGTCCAGCTCCTTCTCCCACAAGGAAGGGCCCAGCCCTGAAAGCTCTTGCTGCTCTTCACGGTGCCTTGGCGCCCTATCTACAGGCACAATAGCAGTGGGGATCTGTGCTTTCCCAGAGACGCAACATCTCATGGCGCTCGGCCGCGGCAGATCCTCTTGCCGAGAAGGCAAACGTCCGGCTCCTTCTCCCACAAGGAAGGGCCCAGCCCTGAAAGCTCTTGCTGCTCTTCAAGGTGCCTTGGCGCCCTATCTACACGCACAACAGCACTGGGGATCTGTGCTTTCCCAGAGACGCAACATCTCATGGCGCTCGGCCGCGGCACAACATTTGCTGAAGAGGCAAACGTCCGACTCCTTCTCCCACAAGGAAGGGCCCAGCCCTGAAAGCTCTTGCTGCTCTTCACGCTGCCTTGGCGCCCTATCTACAGGCACAGCAGCACTGGGGATCTGTGCTTTCCCAGAGACGCAACATCTCATGGCGCTCGGCCATGGCAGAGCCTCTTGCCGAAAAGGCAAACGTCCGGCTCCTTCTCCCACAAGGAAGGGCCCAGCCCTGAAAGCTCTTGCTGCTCTTCACGCTGCCTTGGCGCCCTATCTACAGGCACAGCAGCAGTGGGGATCTGTGCTTTCCCAGAGATGCAACATCTCATGGCGCTCGGCCGCGGCAGAGCCTCTTGCCGAGAAGGCAAACGTCCGGCTCCTCCCACAAGGAAGGGCCCAGCCCTGAAAGCTCTTGCTGCTCTTCACGCTGCCTTGGCACCTATCCACAGGCACAGCAGCAGTGGGGATCTGTGCTTTCCCAGAGACGCAACACCTCATGGCGCGCAGCCGCGGCAGAGCCTCTTGCCGAGAAGGCAAACGTCCGGCTCCTTCACCCACAAGGAAGGGCCCAGCCCTGAAAGCTCTTGCTGCTATTCACGCTGCCTTGGCGCCCTATCTACAGGCACAACAGCAGTGGGGATCTGTGCTTTCCCAGAGACGCAACATCTCATGGCGCTCGGCCGCGGCAGAGCCTCTTGCCGAGAAGGCAAACGTCCGGCTCCTTCTCCCACAAGGAAGGGCCCAGCCCTGAAAGCTCTTGCTGCTCTTCACGGTGCCTTGGCACCCTATCCACAGGCACAGCAGCACTGGGGATCTGTGCTTTCCCAGAGGCGCAACACCTCATGGCGCTCGGCCGCGGCAGAGCCTCTTGCCGAGAAGGCAAACGTCCGGCTCCTTCACCCACAAGGAAGGGCCCAGCCCTGAAAGCTCTTGCTGCTCTTCACGCTGCCTTGGCGCCCTATCTACAGGCACAACAGCAGTGGGGATCTGTGCTTTCCCAGAGATGCAACAACTCATGGCGCTCGGCCGCGGCAGAGCCTCTTGCTGAGAAGGCAAACGTGTGGCTCCTTCTCCCACAAGGAAGGGCCCAGCCCTGAAAGCTCTTGCTGCTCTTCACGCTGCCTTGGCGCCCTATCTACAGGCACAATATCAGTGGGGATCTGTGCTTTCCCAGAGACGCAACATCTCATGGCGCTCGGCCGCAGCAGAGCCTCTTGCCGAGAAGGCAAACGTCCGGCTCCTTCTCCCACAAGGAAGGGCCCAGCCCTGAAACCTCTTGCTGCTTTTCACGGTGCCTTGGCGCCCTATCTACAGGCACAGCAGCAGTGGGGATCTGTGCTTTCCCAGAGACGCAACATCTCATGGCGCTCGGCCGCGGCAGAGCCTCTTGCCGAGAAGGCAAATGTCCAGCTCCTTCTCCCACAAGGAAGGGCCCAGCCCTGAAAGCTCTTGCTGCTCTTCACGGTGCCTTGGCGCCCTATCTACAGGCACAATAGCAGTGGGGATCTGTGCTTTCCCAGAGACGCAACATCTCATGGCGCTCGGCCGCGGCAGATCCTCTTGCCGAGAAGGCAAACGTCCGGCTCCTTCTCCCACAAGGAAGGGCCCAGCCCTGAAAGCTCTTGCTGCTCTTCAAGGTGCCTTGGCGCCCTATCTACAGGCACAACAGCACTGGGGATCTGTGCTTTCCCAGAGACGCAACAGCTCATGGCGCTCGGCCGCGGCACAACATTTGCTGAAGAGGCAAACGTCCGACTCCTTCTCCCACAAGGAAGGGCCCAGCCCTGAAAGCTCTTGCTGCTCTTCACGCTGCCTTGGCGCCCTATCTACAGGCACAGCAGCACTGGGGATCTGTGCTTTCCCAGAGACGCAACATCTCATGGCGCTCGGCCATGGCAGAGCCTCTTGCCGAAAAGGCAAACGTCCGGCTCCTTCTCCCACAAGGAAGGGCCCAGCCCTGAAAGCTCTTGCTGCTCTTCACGCTGCCTTGGCGCCCTATCTACAGGCACAGCAGCAGTGGGGATCTGTGCTTTCCCAGAGATGCAACATCTCATGGCGCTCGGCCGCGGCAGAGCCTCTTGCCGAGAAGGCAAACGTCCGGCTCCTCCCACAAGGAAGGGCCCAGCCCTGAAAGCTCTTGCTGCTCTTCACGGTGCCTTGGCGCCCTATCTACAGGCAGAGCAGCAGTGGGGATCTGTGCTTTCCCAGAGACGCAACATCTCATGGTGCTCGGCCGCGGCAGAGCCTCTTGCCGAGAAGGCAAACGTCCGGCTCCTTCACCCACAAGGAAGGGCCCAGCCCTGAAAGCTCTTGCTGCTCTTCACGCTGCCTTGGCGCCCTATCTACAGGCACAATAGCAGTGGGGATCTGTGCTTTCCCAGAGACGCAACATCTCATGGCGCTCGGCCGCGGCAGAGCCTCTTGCCGAGAAGGCAAACGTCCGGCTCCTTCTCCCACAAGGAAGGGCCCAGCCCTAAAACCTCTTGCTGCTTTTCACTGTGCCTTGGCGCCCTATCTACAGGCACAGCAGCACTGGGGATCTGTGCTTTCCCAGAGACGCAACATCTCATGGCGCTCGGCCGCGGCAGAGCCTCTTGCCGAGAAGGCAAACGTCCGGCTCCTTCTCCCACAAGGAAGGGCCCAGCCCTGAAAGCTCTTGCTGCTCTTCACGGTGCCTTGGCGCCCTATCTACAGGCACAATAGCAGTGGGGATCTGTGCTTTCCCAGAGACGCAACATCTCATGGCGCTCGGCCGCGGCAGAGCCTCTTGCCGAGAAGGCAAACGTCCGGCTCCTTCTCCCACAAGGAAGGGCCCAGCCCTGAAAGCTCTTGCTGCTCTTCACGGTGCCTTGGCGCCCTATCTACAGGCACAACAGCACTGGGGATCTGTGCTTTCCCAGAGACGCAACATCTCATGGCGCTCGGCCGCGGCACAACATTTGCTGAAGAGGCAAACGTCCGACTCCTTCTCCCACAAGGAAGGGCCCAGCCCTGAAAGCTCTTGCTGCTCTTCACGCTGCCTTGGCGCCCTATCTACAGGCACAGCAGCAGTGGGGATCTGTGCTTTCCCAGAGATGCAACATCTCATGGTGCTCGGCCGCGGCAGAGCCTCTTGCCGAAAAGGCAAACGTCCGGCTCCTTCTCCCACAAGGAAGGGCCCAGCCCTGAAAGCTCTTGCTGCTCTTCACGCTGCCTTGGCACCTATCCACAGGCACAGCAGCAGTGGGGATCTGTGCTTTCCCAGAGACGCAACACCTCATGGCGCGCAGCCGCGGCAGAGCCTCTTGCCGAGAAGGCAAACGTCCGGCTCCTTCACCCACAAGGAAGGGCCCAGCCCTGAAAGCTCTTGCTGCTCTTCACGCTGCCTTGGCGCCCTATCTACAGGCACAACAGCAGTGGGGATCTGTGCTTTCCCAGAGACGCAACATCTCATGGCGCTCGGCCGCGGCAGAGCCTCTTGCCGAGAAGGCAAACGTCCGGCTCCTTCTCCCACAAGGAAGGGCCCAGCCCTGAAAGCTCTTGCTGCTCTTCACGGTGCCTTGGCACCCTATCCACAGGCACAGCAGCACTGGGGATCTGTGCTTTCCCAGAGGCGCAACACCTCATGGCGCTCGGCCGCGGCAGAGCCTCTTGCCGAGAAGGCAAACGTCCGGCTCCTTCACCCACAAGGAAGGGCCCAGCCCTGAAAGCTCTTGCTGCTCTTCACGCTGCCTTGGCGCCCTATCTACAGGCACAACAGCAGTGGGGATCTGTGCTTTCCCAGAGACGCAACATCTCATGGCGCTCGGCCGCGGCAGAGCCTCTTGCTGAGAAGGCAAACGTGTGGCTCCTTCTCCCACAAGGAAGGGCCCAGCCCTGAAAGCTCTTGCTGCTCTTCACGCTGCCTTGGCGCCCTATCTACAGGCACAATATCAGTGGGGATCTGTGCTTTCCCAGAGACGCAACATCTCATGGCGCTCGGCCGCAGCAGAGCCTCTTGCCGAGAAGGCAAACGTCCGGCTCCTTCTCCCACAAGGAAGGGCCCAGCCCTGAAACCTCTTGCTGCTTTTCACGGTGCCTTGGCGCCCTATCTACAGGCACAGCAGCAGTGGGGATCTGTGCTTTCCCAGAGACGCAACATCTCATGGCGCTCGGCCGCGGCAGAGCCTCTTGCCGAGAAGGCAAACGTCCAGCTCCTTCTCCCACAAGGAAGGGCCCAGCCCTGAAAGCTCTTGCTGCTCTTCACGGTGCCTTGGCGCCCTATCTACAGGCACAATAGCAGTGGGGATCTGTGCTTTCCCAGAGACGCAACATCTCATGGCGCTCGGCCGCGGCAGATCCTCTTGCCGAGAAGGCAAACGTCCGGCTCCTTCTCCCACAAGGAAGGGCCCAGCCCTGAAAGCTCTTGCTGCTCTTCAAGGTGCCTTGGCGCCCTATCTACACGCACAACAGCACTGGGGATCTGTGCTTTCCCAGAGACGCAACATCTCATGGCGCTCGGCCGCGGCACAACATTTGCTGAAGAGGCAAACGTCCGACTCCTTCTCCCACAAGGAAGGGCCCAGCCCTGAAAGCTCTTGCTGCTCTTCACGCTGCCTTGGCGCCCTATCTACAGGCACAGCAGCACTGGGGATCTGTGCTTTCCCAGAGACGCAACATCTCATGGCGCTCGGCCATGGCAGAGCCTCTTGCCGAAAAGGCAAACGTCCGGCTCCTTCTCCCACAAGGAAGGGCCCAGCCCTGAAAGCTCTTGCTGCTCTTCACGCTGCCTTGGCGCCCTATCTACAGGCACAGCAGCAGTGGGGATCTGTGCTTTCCCAGAGATGCAACATCTCATGGCGCTCGGCCGCGGCAGAGCCTCTTGCCGAGAAGGCAAACGTCCGGCTCCTCCCACAAGGAAGGGCCCAGCCCTGAAAGCTCTTGCTGCTCTTCACGGTGCCTTGGCGCCCTATCTACAGGCACAGCAGCAGTGGGGATCTGTGCTTTCCCAGAGACGCAACATCTCATGGCGCTCGGCCACGGCAGAGCCTCTTGCCGAAAAGGCAAACGTCCGGCTCCTTCTCCCACAAGGAAGGGCCCAGCCCTGAAAGCTCTTGCTGCTCTTCACGGTGCCTTGGCACCCTATCTACAGGCACAGCAGCAGTGGGGATCTGTGCTTTCCCAGAGACGCAACATCTCATGGCGCTCGGCCGCGGCACAGCCTCTTGCCGAGAAGGCAAACATCCGGCTCCTTCTCCCACAAGGAAGGGCCCAGCCCTGAAAGCTCTTGCTGCTCTTCACCTACACTTGGAACCCTATCTACAGGCATAATAGCAGTGGGGATCAGTGCTTTCCCAGAGACGCAACATCTCATGGCGCTCGGCCACAGCAGAGGCTCTTGCCGAAAAGGCAAACGTCCGGCTCCTTCTCCCACAAGGAAGGGCCCAGCCCTGAAAGCTCTTGCTGCTCTTCATGGTGCCTTGGCGCCCTATCTACAGGCACTATAGCAGTGGGGATCTGTGCTTTCCCAGAGAC
The DNA here is from genome assembly GCF_026419915.1 of Harpia harpyja. Lineage (NCBI taxonomy): Eukaryota > Metazoa > Chordata > Aves > Accipitriformes > Accipitridae > Harpia > Harpia harpyja. The sequence continues at coordinate 23,821,541 of NC_068947.1, read as the reverse complement.
GCAACATCTCATGGCGCTCGGCCGCAGCAGAGGCTCTTGCCGAAAAGGCAAACGTCCGGCTCCTTCTCCCACAAGGAAGGGCCCAGCCCTGAAAGCTCTTGCTGCTCTTCACGCTGCCTTGGCGCCCTATCTACAGGCACAGCAGCAGTGGGGATCTGTGCTTTCCCAGAGATGCAACATCTCATGGCGCTCGGCCGCGGCAGAGCCTCTTGCCGAAAAGGCAAACGTCCGGCTCCTTCTCCCACAAGGAAGGGCCCAGCCCTGAAAGCTCTTGCTGCTCTTCACGCTGCCTTGGCACCTATCCACAGGCACAGCAGCAGTGGGGATCTGTGCTTTCCCAGAGACGCAACACCTCATGGCGCGCAGCCGCGGCAGAGCCTCTTGCCGAGAAGGCAAACGTCCGGCTCCTTCACCCACAAGGAAGGGCCCAGCCCTGAAAGCTCTTGCTGCTATTCACGCTGCCTTGGCGCCATATCTACAGGCACAACAGCAGTGGGGATCTGTGCTTTCCCAGAGACGCAACATCTCATGGCGCTCGGCCGCGGCAGAGCCTCTTGCCGAGAAGGCAAACGTCCGGCTCCTTCTCCCACAAGGAAGGGCCCAGCCCTGAAAGCTCTTGCTGCTCTTCACGGTGCCTTGGCACCCTATCCACAGGCACAGCAGCACTGGGGATCTGTGCTTTCCCAGAGGCGCAACACCTCATGGCGCTCGGCCGCGGCAGAGCCTCTTGCCGAGAAGGCAAACGTCCGGCTCCTTCACCCACAAGGAAGGGCCCAGCCCTGAAAGCTCTTGCTGCTCTTCACGCTGCCTTGGCGCCCTATCTACAGGCACAACAGCAGTGGGGATCTGTGCTTTCCCAGAGACGCAACAACTCATGGCGCTCGGCCGCGGCAGAGCCTCTTGCTGAGAAGGCAAACGTGTGGCTCCTTCTCCCACAAGGAAGGGCCCAGCCCTGAAAGCTCTTGCTGCTCTTCACGCTGCCTTGGCGCCCTATCTACAGGCACAATATCAGTGGGGATCTGTGCTTTCCCAGAGACGCAACATCTCATGGCGCTCGGCCGCAGCAGAGCCTCTTGCCGAGAAGGCAAACGTCCGGCTCCTTCTCCCACAAGGAAGGGCCCAGCCCTGAAACCTCTTGCTGCTTTTCACGGTGCCTTGGCGCCCTATCTACAGGCACAGCAGCAGTGGGGATCTGTGCTTTCCCAGAGACGCAACATCTCATGGCGCTCGGCCGCGGCAGAGCCTCTTGCCGAGAAGGCAAACGTCCAGCTCCTTCTCCCACAAGGAAGGGCCCAGCCCTGAAAGCTCTTGCTGCTCTTCACGGTGCCTTGGCGCCCTATCTACAGGCACAATAGCAGTGGGGATCTGTGCTTTCCCAGAGACGCAACATCTCATGGCGCTCGGCCGCGGCAGATCCTCTTGCCGAGAAGGCAAACGTCCGGCTCCTTCTCCCACAAGGAAGGGCCCAGCCCTGAAAGCTCTTGCTGCTCTTCAAGGTGCCTTGGCGCCCTATCTACAGGCACAACAGCACTGGGGATCTGTGCTTTCCCAGAGACGCAACAGCTCATGGCGCTCGGCCGCGGCACAACATTTGCTGAAGAGGCAAACGTCCGACTCCTTCTCCCACAAGGAAGGGCCCAGCCCTGAAAGCTCTTGCTGCTCTTCACGCTGCCTTGGCGCCCTATCTACAGGCACAGCAGCACTGGGGATCTGTGCTTTCCCAGAGACGCAACATCTCATGGCGCTCGGCCATGGCAGAGCCTCTTGCCGAAAAGGCAAACGTCCGGCTCCTTCTCCCACAAGGAAGGGCCCAGCCCTGAAAGCTCTTGCTGCTCTTCACGCTGCCTTGGCGCCCTATCTACAGGCACAGCAGCAGTGGGGATCTGTGCTTTCCCAGAGATGCAACATCTCATGGCGCTCGGCCGCGGCAGAGCCTCTTGCCGAGAAGGCAAACGTCCGGCTCCTCCCACAAGGAAGGGCCCAGCCCTGAAAGCTCTTGCTGCTCTTCACGCTGCCTTGGCGCCCTATCTACAGGCACAATAGCAGTGGGGATCTGTGCTTTCCCAGAGACGCAACATCTCATGGCGCTCGGCCGCGGCAGAGCCTCTTGCCGAGAAGGCAAACGTCCGGCTCCTTCTCCCACAAGGAAGGGCCCAGCCCTGAAAGCTCTTGCTGCTCTTCACGGTGCCTTGGCGCCCTATCTACAGGCACAACAGCACTGGGGATCTGTGCTTTCCCAGAGACGCAACATCTCATGGCGCTCGGCCGCGGCACAACATTTGCTGAAGAGGCAAACGTCCGACTCCTTCTCCCACAAGGAAGGGCCCAGCCCTGAAAGCTCTTGCTGCTCTTCACGCTGCCTTGGCGCCCTATCTACAGGCACAGCAGCAGTGGGGATCTGTGCTTTCCCAGAGATGCAACATCTCATGGCGCTCGGCCGCGGCAGAGCCTCTTGCCGAAAAAGCAAACGTCCGGCTCCTTCTCCCACAAGGAAGGGCCCAGCCCTGAAAGCTCTTGCTGCTCTTCACGCTGCCTTGGCACCTATCCACAGGCACAGCAGCAGTGGGGATCTGTGCTTTCCCAGAGACGCAACACCTCATGGCGCGCAGCCGCGGCAGAGCCTCTTGCCGAGAAGGCAAACGTCCGGCTCCTTCACCCACAAGGAAGGGCCCAGCCCTGAAAGCTCTTGCTGCTCTTCACGCTGCCTTGGCGCCCTATCTACAGGCACAACAGCAGTGGGGATCTGTGCTTTCCCAGAGACGCAACATCTCATGGCGCTCGGCCGCGGCAGAGCCTCTTGCCGAGAAGGCAAACGTCCGGCTCCTTCTCCCACAAGGAAGGGCCCAGCCCTGAAAGCTCTTGCTGCTCTTCACGGTGCCTTGGCACCCTATCCACAGGCACAGCAGCACTGGGGATCTGTGCTTTCCCAGAGGCGCAACACCTCATGGCGCTCGGCCGCGGCAGAGCCTCTTGCCGAGAAGGCAAACGTCCGGCTCCTTCACCCACAAGGAAGGGCCCAGCCCTGAAAGCTCTTGCTGCTCTTCACGCTGCCTTGGCGCCCTATCTACAGGCACAACAGCAGTGGGGATCTGTGCTTTCCCAGAGACGCAACATCTCATGGCGCTCGGCCGCGGCAGAGCCTCTTGCTGAGAAGGCAAACGTGTGGCTCCTTCTCCCACAAGGAAGGGCCCAGCCCTGAAAGCTCTTGCTGCTCTTCACGCTGCCTTGGCGCCCTATCTACAGGCACAATATCAGTGGGGATCTGTGCTTTCCCAGAGACGCAACATCTCATGGCGCTCGGCCGCAGCAGAGCCTCTTGCCGAGAAGGCAAACGTCCGGCTCCTTCTCCCACAAGGAAGGGCCCAGCCCTGAAACCTCTTGCTGCTTTTCACGGTGCCTTGGCGCCCTATCTACAGGCACAGCAGCAGTGGGGATCTGTGCTTTCCCAGAGACGCAACATCTCATGGCGCTCGGCCGCGGCAGAGCCTCTTGCCGAGAAGGCAAACGTCCAGCTCCTTCTCCCACAAGGAAGGGCCCAGCCCTGAAAGCTCTTGCTGCTCTTCACGGTGCCTTGGCGCCCTATCTACAGGCACAATAGCAGTGGGGATCTGTGCTTTCCCAGAGACGCAACATCTCATGGCGCTCGGCCGCGGCAGATCCTCTTGCCGAGAAGGCAAACGTCCGGCTCCTTCTCCCACAAGGAAGGGCCCAGCCCTGAAAGCTCTTGCTGCTCTTCAAGGTGCCTTGGCGCCCTATCTACACGCACAACAGCACTGGGGATCTGTGCTTTCCCAGAGACGCAACATCTCATGGCGCTCGGCCGCGGCACAACATTTGCTGAAGAGGCAAACGTCCGACTCCTTCTCCCACAAGGAAGGGCCCAGCCCTGAAAGCTCTTGCTGCTCTTCACGCTGCCTTGGCGCCCTATCTACAGGCACAGCAGCACTGGGGATCTGTGCTTTCCCAGAGACGCAACATCTCATGGCGCTCGGCCATGGCAGAGCCTCTTGCCGAAAAGGCAAACGTCCGGCTCCTTCTCCCACAAGGAAGGGCCCAGCCCTGAAAGCTCTTGCTGCTCTTCACGCTGCCTTGGCGCCCTATCTACAGGCACAGCAGCAGTGGGGATCTGTGCTTTCCCAGAGATGCAACATCTCATGGCGCTCGGCCGCGGCAGAGCCTCTTGCCGAGAAGGCAAACGTCCGGCTCCTCCCACAAGGAAGGGCCCAGCCCTGAAAGCTCTTGCTGCTCTTCACGGTGCCTTGGCGCCCTATCTACAGGCAGAGCAGCAGTGGGGATCTGTGCTTTCCCACAGACGCAACATCTCATGGTGCTCGGCCGCGGCAGAGCCTCTTGCCGAGAAGGCAAACGTCCGGCTCCTTCACCCACAAGGAAGGGCCCAGCCCTGAAAGCTCTTGCTGCTCTTCACGCTGCCTTGGCGCCCTATCTACAGGCACAATAGCAGTGGGGATCTGTGCTTTCCCAGAGACGCAACATCTCATGGCGCTCGGCCGCAGCAGAGCCTCTTGCCGAGAAGGCAAACGTCCGGCTCCTTCTCCCACAAGGAAGGGCCCAGCCCTGAAACCTCTTGCTGCTTTTCACTGTGCCTTGGCGCCCTATCTACAGGCACAGCAGCAGTGGGGATCTGTGCTTTCCCAGAGACGCAACATCTCATGGCGCTCGGCCGCGGCAGAGCCTCTTGCCGAGAAGGCAAACGTCCGGCTCCTTCTCCCACAAGGAAGGGCCCAGCCCTGAAAGCTCTTGCTGCTCTTCACGGTGCCTTGGCGCCCTATCTACAGGCACAATAGCAGTGGGGATCTGTGCTTTCCCAGAGACGCAACATCTCATGGCGCTCGGCCGCGGCAGAGCCTCTTGCCGAGAAGGCAAACGTCCGGCTCCTTCTCCCACAAGGAAGGGCCCAGCCCTGAAAGCTCTTGCTGCTCTTCACGGTGCCTTGGCGCCCTATCTACAGGCACAACAGCACTGGGGATCTGTGCTTTCCCAGAGACGCAACATCTCATGGCGCTCGGCCGCGGCACAACATTTGCTGAAGAGGCAAACGTCCGACTCCTTCTCCCACAAGGAAGGGCCCAGCCCTGAAAGCTCTTGCTGCTCTTCACGCTGCCTTGGCGCCCTATCTACAGGCACAGCAGCACTGGGGATCTGTGCTTTCCCAGAGACGCAACATCTCATGGCGCTCGGCCACGGCAGAGCCTCTTGCCGAAAAGGCAAACGTCCGGCTCCTTCTCCCACAAGGAAGGGCCCAGCCCTGAAAGCTCTTGCTGCTCTTCACGGTGCCTTGGCACCCTATCTACAGGCACAGCAGCAGTGGGGATCTGTGCTTTCCCAGAGACGCAACATCTCATGGCGCTCGGCCGCGGCAGAGCCTCTTGCCGAGAAGGCAAACGTCCGGCTCCTTCTCCCACAAGGAAGGGCCCAGCCCTGAAAGCTCTTGCTGCTCTTCACCTACCCTTGGAACCCTATCTACAGGCATAATAGCAGTGGGGATCTGTGCTTTCCCAGAGACGCAACATCTCATGGCGCTCGGCCGCAGCAGAGGCTCTTGCCGAAAAGGCAAACGTCCGGCTCCTTCTCCCACAAGGAAGGGCCCAGCCCTGAAAGCTCTTGCTGCTCTTCACGGTGCCTTGGCACCCTATCTACAGGCACAGCAGCAGTGGGGATCTGTGCTTTCCCAGAGACGCAACATCTCATGGTGCTCGGCCGCGGCAGAGCCTCTTGCCGAGAAGGGAAACGTCCGGCTCCTTCTCCCACAAGGAAGGGCCCAGCCCTGAAAGCTCTTGCTGCTCTTCATGGTGCCTTGGCGCCCTATCTACAGGCAGAGCAGCAGTGGGGATCTGTGCTTTCCCAGAGACGCAACATCTCATGGCGCTCGGCCGCGGCAGAGCCTCTTGCCGAGAAGGCAAACGTCCGGCTCCTTCTCCCACAAGGAAGGGCCCAGCCCTGAAAGCTCTTGCTGCTCTTCACCTACCCTTGGAACCCTATCTACAGGCACAATAGCAATGGGGATCTGTGCTTTCCCAGGGACGCAACATCTCATGGTGCTCGGCCGCGGCAGAGCCTCTTGCCGAAAAGGCAAACGTCCGGCTCCTTCTCCCACAAGGAAGGGCCCAGCCCTGAAAGCTCTTGCTGCTCTTCACCTACCCTTGGAACCCTATCTACAGGCACAACAGCAGTGGGGATCTGTGCTTTCCCAGAGACGCAACATCTCATGGCGCTCGGCCGCAGCAGAGGCTCTTGCCGAAAAGGGAAACGTCCGGCTCCTTCTCCCACAAGGAAGGGCCCAGCCCTGAAAGCTCTTGCTGCTCTTCACGGTGCCTTGGCGCCCTATCTACAGGCACAGCAGTAGTGGGGATCTGTGCTTTCCCAGAGACGCAACATCTCATGGCGCTCGGCCGCGGCAGAGCCTCTTGCCGAGAAGGCAAACGTGTGGCTCCTTCTCCCACAAGGAAGGGCCCAGCCCTGAAAGCTCTTGCTGCTCTTCACGCTGCCTTGGCGCCCTATCTACAGGCACAATAGCAGTGGGATCTGTGCTTTCCCAGAGACGCAACATCTCATGGCGCTCGGCCGCAGCAGAGCCTCTTGCCGAGAAGGCAAACGTCCGGCTCCTTCTCCCACAAGGAAGGGCCCAGCCCTGAAAGCTCTTGCTGCTCTTCACGGTGCCTTGGCGCCCTATCTACAGGCACAGCAGCAGTGGGGATCTGTGCTTTCCCAGAGACGCAACATCTCATGGCGCTCGGCCGCGGCAGAGCCTCTTGCGGAAAAGGCAAACGTGTGGCTCCTTCTCCCACAAGGAAGGGCCCAGCCCTGAAAGCTCTTGCTGCTCTTCACGGTGCCTTGGCGCCCTATCTACAGGCACAGCAGCACTGGGGATCTGTGCTTTCCCAGAGACGCAACATCTCATGGCGCTCGGCCGCGGCAGAGCCTCTTGCCGAGAAGGCAAACGTCCGGCTCCTTCTCCCACAAGGAAGGGCCCAGCCCTGAAAGCTCTTGCTGCTCTTCACGGTGCCTTGGCGCCCTATCTACAGGCACAATAGCAGTGGGGATCTGTGCTTTCCCAGAGACGCAACATCTCATGGCGCTCGGCCGCGGCAGAGCCTCTTGCCGAGAAGGCAAACGTCCGGCTCCTTCTCCCACAAGGAAGGGCCCAGCCCTGAAAGCTCTTGCTGCTCTTCACGGTGCCTTGGCACCCTATCTACAGGCACAACAGCACTGGGGATCTGTGCTTTCCCAGAGACGCAAACATCTCATGGCGCTCGGCCGCAGGCAGATCCTCTTGCCGAAAAGGCAAACGTCCGGCTCCTTCTCCCACAAGGAAGGGCCCAGCCCTGAAAGCTCTTGCTGCTCTTCACGGTGCCTTGGCGCCCTATCTACAGGCACAATAGCAGTGGGGATCTGTGCTTTCCCAGAGACGCAACATCTCATGGCGCTCGGCCGCGGCAGAGCCTCTTGCCGAGAAGGCAAACGTCCGGCTCCTTCTCCCACAAGGAAGGGCCCAGCCCTGAAAGCTCTTGCTGCTCTTCACGCTGCCTTGGCGCCCTATCTACAGGCACAGCAGCACTGGGGATCTGTGCTTTCCCAGAGACGCAACATCTCATGGCGCTCGGCCACGGCAGAGCCTCTTGCCGAAAAGGCAAACGTCCGGCTCCTTCTCCCACAAGGAAGGGCCCAGCCCTGAAAGCTCTTGCTGCTTCTTCACGGTGCCTTGGCACCCCTATCTAAGGGCACAGCAGCACTGGGGATCTGTGCTTTCCCAGAGACGCAACATCTCATGGCGCTCGGCCGCGCCAGAGCCTCTTGCCGAGAAGGCAAACGTCCGGCTCCTTCTCCCACAAGGAAGGGCCAGCCCTGAAAGCTCTTGCTGCTCTTCACCTACCCTTGGAACCCTATCTACAGGCACAATAGCAGTGGGGATCTGTGCTTTCCAGAGACGCAACATCTCATGGCGCTCGCCGCGGCAGAGCCTCTTGCCGAGAAGGCAAACGTCCGGCTCCTTCTCCCACAAGGAAGGGCCCAGCCCCTGGAAAGCTCTTGCTGCTCTTCACGGTGCCTTGGCGCCCTATCTACAGGCACAATAGCAGTGGGGGATCTGTGCTTTCTCAGGGACGCAACATCTCATGGCGCTCGGCCGCGGCAGAGCCTCTTGCCGAGAAGGCAAACGTCCGGCTCCTTCTCCCACAAGGAAGGGCCCAGCCCTGAAAGCTCTTGCTGCTCTTCACGGTGCCTTGGCACCCTATCTACAGGCACAACAGCAGTGGGGATCTGTGCTTTCCCAGAGACGCAACATCTCATGGCGCTCGGCCGCGGCACAACATTTGCTGAAGAGGCAAACGTCCGACTCCTTCTCCCACAAGGAAGGGCCCAGCCCTGAAAGCTCTTGCTGCTCTTCACGCTGCCTTGGCGCCCTATCTACAGGCACAGCAGCACTGGGGATCTGTGCTTTCCCAGAGACGCAACATCTCATGGCGCTCGGCCACGGCAGAGCCTCTTGCCGAAAAGGCAAACGTCCGGCTCCTTCTCCACAAGGAAGGGCCCAGCCCTGAAAGCTCTTGCTGCTCTTCACGGTGCCTTGGCACCCTATCTACAGGCACAGCAGCACTGGGGATCTGTGCTTTCCCAGAGACGCAACATCTCATGGCGCTCGGCCGCGCCAGAGCCTCTTGCCGAGAAGGCAAACGTCCGGCTCCTTCTCCCACAAGGAAGGGCCCAGCCCTGAAAGCTCTTGCTGCTCTTCACCTACCCTTGGAACCCTATCTACAGGCACAATAGCAGTGGGGATCTGTGCTTTCCCAGGACGCAACATCTCATGGCGCTCGGCCGCAGCAGAGGCTCTTGCCGAGAAGGCAAACGTCCGGCTCCTTCTCCCACAAGGAAGGGCCCAGCCCTGAAAGCTCTTGCTGCTCTTCACGGTGCCTTGGCGCCCTATCTACAGGCAGAGCAGCAGTGGGGATCTGTGCTTTCCCAGAGACGCAACATCTCATGGTGCTCGGCCGCGGCAGAGCCTCTTGCCGAGAAGGGAAACGTCCGGCTCCTTCTCCCACAAGGAAGGGCCCAGCCCTGAAAGCTCTTGCTGCTCTTCACGGTGCTTGGCGCCCTATCTACAGGCAGAGCAGCAGAGGGGATCTGTGCTTTCCCAGAGACGCAACATCTCATGGCGCTCGGCCGCGGCAGAGCCTCTTGCCGAGAAGGCAAACGTCCGGCTCCTTCTCCCACAAGGAAGGGCCCAGCCCTGAAAGCTCTTGCTGATCTTCACCTACCCTTGGAACCCTATCTACAGGCACAATAGCAGTGGGGATCTGTGCTTTCCCAGGGACGCAACATCTCATGGTACTCGGCCGCGGCAGAGCCTCTTGCCGAAAAGGCAAACGTCCGGCTCCTTCTCCCACAAGGAAGGGCCCAGCCCTGAAAGCTCTTGCTGCTCTTCACGGTGCCTTGGCGCCCTATCTACAGGCACAATAGCAGTGGGGATCTGTGCTTTCCCAGAGACGCAACATCTCATGGCGCTCGGCCGCGGAAGAGCCTCTTGCCGAGAAGGCAAACGTCCGGCTCCTTCTCCCACAAGGAAGGGCCCAGCCCTGAAAGCTCTTGCTGCTCTTCACGGTGCCTTGGCACCCTATCTACAGGCACAACAGCAGTGGGGATCTGTGCTTTCCCAGAGACGCAACATCTCATGGCGCTCGGCCGCGGCACAACATTTGCTGAAGAGGCAAACGTCCGGCTCCTTCTCCCACAAGGAAGGGCCCAGCCCTGAAAGCTCTTGCTGCTCTTCACGCTGCCTTGGCGCCCTATCTACAGGCACAGCAGCACTGGGGATCTGTGCTTTCCCAGAGACGCAACATCTCATGGCGCTCGGCCACGGCAGAGCCTCTTGCCGAAAAGGCAAACGTCCGGCTCCTTCTCCCACAAGGAAGGGCCCAGCCCTGAAAGCTCTTGCTGCTCTTCACGGTGCCTTGGCACCCTATCTAAGGGCACAGCAGCACTGGGGATCTGTGCTTTCCCAGAGACGCAACATCTCATGGCGCTCGGCCGCGCCAGAGCCTCTTGCCGAGAAGGCAAACGTCCGGCTCCTTCTCCCACAAGGAAGGGCCCAGCCCTGAAAGCTCTTGCTGCTCTTCACCTACCCTTGGAACCCTATCTACAGGCACAATAGCAGTGGGGATCTGTGCTTTCCCAGAGACGCAACATCTCATGGCGCTCGGCCGCAGCAGAGCCTCTTGCCGAGAAGGCAAACGTCCGGCTCCTTCTCCCACAAGGAAGGGCCCAGCCCTGAAAGCTCTTGCTGCTCTTCACAGTGCCTTGGCGCCCTATCTACAGGCACAGCAGCAGTGGGGATCTGTGCTTTCCCAGAGACGCAACATCTCATGGCGCTCGGCCGCGGCAGAGCCTCTTGCCGAAAAGGCAAACGTCCGGCTCCTTCTCCCACAAGGAAGGGCCCAGCCCTGAAAGCTCTTGCTGCTCTTCACGGTGCCTTGGCGCCCTATCTACAGGCAGAGCAGCAGTGGGGATCTGTGCTTTCCCAGAGACGCAACATCTCATGGTGCTCGGCCGCGGCAGAGCCTCTTGCCGAGAAGGGAAACGTCCGGCTCCTTCTCCCACAAGGAAGGGCCCAGCCCTGAAAGCTCTTGCTGCTCTTCATGGTGCCTTGGCGCCCTATCTACAGGCACAGCAGCAGTGGGGATCTGTGCTTTCCCAGAGACGCAACATCTCATGGCGCTCGGCCGCGGTAGAGCCTCTTGCCGAGAAGGGAAACGTCCGGCTCCTTCTCCCACAAGGAAGGGCCCAGCCCTGAAAGCTCTTGCTGCTCTTCACGGTGCCTTGGCGCCCTATCTACAGGCACAATAGCAGTGGGGATCTGTGCTTTCCCAGGGACGCAACATCTCATGGCGCTCGGCCGCGGCAGAGCCTCTTGCCGAGAAGGCAAACGTCCGGCTCCTTCTCCCACAAGGAAGGGCCCAGCCCTGAAAGCTCTTGCTGCTCTTCACGGTGCCTTGGCACCCTATCTACAGGCACAACAGCAGTGGGGATCTGTGCTTTCCCAGAGACGCAACATCTCATGGCGCTCGGCCGCGGCAGAGCCTCTTGCCGAGAAGGCAAACGTCCGGCTCCTTCTCCCACAAGGAAGGGCCCAGCCCTGAAAGCTCTTGCTGCTCTTCACGCTGCCTTGGCGCCCTATCTACAGGCACAGCAGCACTGGGGATCTGTGCTTTCCCAGAGACGCAACATCTCATGGCGCTCGGCCACGGCAGAGCCTCTTGCCGAAAAGGCAAACGTCCGGCTCCTTCTCCCACAAGGAAGGGCCCAGCCCTGAAAGCTCTTGCTGCTCTTCACGGTGCCTTGGCACCCTCTCTACAGGCACAGCAGCACTGGGGATCTGTGCTTTCCCAGAGACGCAACATCTCATGGCGCTCGGCCGCGCCAGAGCCTCTTGCCGAGAAGGCAAACGTCCGGCTCCTTCTCCCACAAGGAAGGGCCCAGCCCTGAAAGCTCTTGCTGCTCTTCACCTACCCTTGGAACCCTATCTACAGGCACAATAGCAGTGGGGATCTGTGCTTTCCCAGAGACGCAACATCTCATGGCGCTCGGCCGCAGCAGAGGCTCTTGCCGAGAAGGCAAACGTCCGGCTCCTTCTCCCACAAGGAAGGGCCCAGCCCTGAAAGCTCTTGCTGCTCTTCACGGTGCCTTGGCGCCCTATCTACAGGCACAGCAGCAGTGGGGATCTGTGCTTTCCCAGAGACGCAACATCTCATGGCGCTCGGCCGCGGCAGAGCCTCTTGCCGAGAAGGGAAACGTCCGGCTCCTTCTCCCACAAGGAAGGGCCCAGCCCTGAAAGCTCTTGCTGCTCTTCACGGTGCCTTGGCGCCCTATCTACAGGCACAGCAGCAGTGGGGATCTGTGCTTTCCCAGAGACGCAACATCTCATGGCGCTCGGCGCCGCGGCAGAGCCTCTTGCCGAGAAGGCAAACGTCCCGGCTCCTTCTCCCACAAGGAAGGGCCCAGCCCTGAAAGTTCTTGCTGATCTTCACCTACCCTTGGAACCCTATCTACAGGCACAATAGCAGTGGGGATCTGTGCTTTCCCAGGGACGCAACATCTCATGGTACTCGGCCGCGGCAGAGCCTCTTGCCGAAAAGGCAAACGTCCGGCTCCTTCTCCACAAGGAAGGGCCCAGCCCTGAAAGCTCTTGCTGCTCTTCACCTACCCTTGGAACCCTATCTACAGGCACAGCAGCAGTGGGGATCTGTGCTTTCCCAGAGACGCAACATCTCATGGCGCTCGGCCCGCAGCAGAGGCTCTTGCCGAAAAGGCAAACGTCCGGCTCCTTCTCCCACAAGGAAGGGCCCAGCCCTGAAAGCTCTTGCTGCTCTTCACGGTGCCTTGGCGCCCTATCTACAGGCACAGCAGTAGTGGGGATCTGTGCTTTCCCAGAGACGCAACATCTCATGGCGCTCGGCCGCGGCAGAGCCTCTTGCCGAGAAGGCAAACGTGTGGCTCCTTCTCCCACAAGGAAGGGCCCAGCCTGAAAGCTCTTGCTGCTCTTCACACTGCCTTGGCGCCCTATCTACAGGCACAATAGCAGTGGGGATCTGTGCTTTCCCAGAGACGCAACATCTCATGGCGCTCGGCCGCAGCAGAGCCTCTTGCCGAGAAGGCAAACGTCCGGCTCCTTCTCCCACAAGGAAGGGCCCAGCCCTGAAAGCTCTTGCTGCTCTTCACGGTGCCTTGGCGCCCTATCTACAGGCACAGCAGCAGTGGGGATCTGTGCTTTCCCAGAGACGCAACATCTCATGGTGCTCGGCCGCGGCAGAGCCTCTTGCCGAGAAGGCAAACGTCCGGCTCCTTCTCCCACAAGGAAGGGCCCAGCCCTGAAAGCTCTTGCTGCTCTTCACGGTGCCTTGGCGCCCTATCCACAGGCACAGCAGCACTGGGGATCTGTGCTTTCCCAGAGACGCAACATCTCATGGCGCTCGGCCGCGGCAGAGCCTCTTGCGGAAAAGGCAAACGTGTGGCTCCTTCTCCCACAAGGAAGGGCCCAGCCCTGAAAGCTCTTGCTGCTCTTCACGGTGCCTTGGCGCCCTATCTACAGGCACAGCAGCACTGGGGATCTGTGCTTTCCCAGAGACGCAACATCTCATGGCGCTCGGCCGCGCCAGAGCCTCTTGCCGAGAAGGCAAACGTCCGGCTCCTTCTCCCACAAGGAAGGGCCCAGCCCTGAAAGCTCTTGCTGCTCTTCACCTACCCTTGGAACCCTATCTACAGGCACAGCAGCAGTGGGGATCTGTGCTTTCCCAGAGACGCAACATCTCATGGCGCTCGGCCGCAGCAGAGGCTCTTGCCGAGAAGGCAAACGTCCGGCTCCTTCTCCCACAAGGAAGGGCCCAGCCCTGAAAGCTCTTGCTGCTCTTCACGGTGCCTTGGCGCCCTATCTACAGGCACAGCAGCAGTGGGGATCTGTGCTTTCCCAGAGACGCAACATCTCATGGCGCTCGGCCGCGGCAGAGCCTCTTGCCGAGAAGGCAAACGTCCGGCTCCTTCTCCCACAAGGAAGGGCCCAGCCCTGAAAGCTCTTGCTGCTCTTCACGCTGCCTTGGCGCCCTATCTACAGGCACAGCAGCACTGGGGATCTGTGCTTTCCCAGGGACGCAACATCTCATGGCGCTCGGCCGCGGCAGAGCCTCTTGCCGAGAAGGCAAACGTCCGGCTCCTTCTCCCACAAGGAAGGGCCCAGCCCTGAAAGCTCTTGCTGCTCTTCACGGTGCCTTGGCACCCTATCTACAGGCACAACAGCAGTGGGGATCTGTGCTTTCCCAGAGACGCAACATCTCATGGCGCTCGGCCGCGGCACAACATTTGCTGAAGAGGCAAACGTCCGACTCCTTCTCCCACAAGGAAGGGCCCAGCCCTGAAAGCTCTTGCTGCTCTTCACGCTGCCTTGGCGCCCTATCTACAGGCACAGCACCACTGGGGATCTGTGCTTTCCCAGAGACGCAACATCTCATGGCGCTCGGCCACGGCAGAGCCTCTTGCCGAAAAGGCAAACGTCCGGCTCCTTCTCCCACAAGGAAGGGCCCAGCCCTGAAAGCTCTTGCTGCTCTTCACGGTGCCTTGGCACCCTATCTACAGGCACAGCAGCACTGGGGATCTGTGCTTTCCCAGAGACGCAACATCTCATGGCGCTCGGCCCGCGCCAGAGCCTCTTGCCGAGAAGGCAAACGTCCGGCTCCTTCTCCCACAAGGAAGGGCCCAGCCCTGAAAGCTCTTGCTGCTCTTCACCTACCCTTGGAACCCTATCTACAGGCACAATAGCAGTGGGGATCTGTGCTTTCCCAGAGACGCAACATCTCATGGCGCTCGGCCGCAGCAGAGCCTCTTGCCGAGAAGGCAAACGTCCGGCTCCTTCTCCCACAAGGAAGGGCCCAGCCCTGAAAGCTCTTGCTGCTCTTCACGGTGCCTTGGCGCCCTATCTACAGGCACAGCAGCAGTGGGGATCTGTGCTTTCCCAGAGACGCAAGATCTCATGGCGCTCGGCCGCGGCAGAGCCTCTTGCCGAAAAGGCAAACGTCCGGCTCCTTCTCCCACAAGGAAGGGCCCAGCCCTGAAAGCTCTTGCTGCTCTTCACGGTGCCTTGGCGCCCTATCTACAGGCACAGCAGCAGTGGGGATCTGTGCTTTCCCAGAGACGCAACATCTCATGGTGCTCGGCCGCGGCAGAGCCTCTT